>NC_134354.1:558572637-558717637 GCF_048569485.1 Anomaloglossus baeobatrachus | reverse complement strand
ACCTTCAGTTTGTGGCACTGCCTTTCGGCCTGGCGACAGCCCCACGGGTATTCACCAAGGTCATGGCATCCGTTGTGGCAGTCCTACACTC
The DNA here is from genome assembly GCF_048569485.1 of Anomaloglossus baeobatrachus. Taxonomy (NCBI): domain Eukaryota; kingdom Metazoa; phylum Chordata; class Amphibia; order Anura; family Aromobatidae; genus Anomaloglossus; species Anomaloglossus baeobatrachus. The sequence goes on along the minus strand of NC_134354.1, from coordinate 558,717,546 downwards.
TCAGGGCCACTCGGTGATCCCGTACTTAGACGATCTCCTAGTCAAGGCACCCTCCCGGGTGGCATGTCAACACAGTCTGACCGTGGCTCTGGAGACTCTCCAGAGGTTCGGGTGGATCATTAATTTCCCAAAGTAAAAATTGACTCCGACCCAATCACTGACTTACCTCGGGATGGAGTTTCATACTCTCTCAGCGATAGTCAAGCTACCGCTGGACAAACAGCGTTCGCTGCAAACAGGGGTGCAATCTCTCCTTCGGGCCCAGTCACACCCCTTGAGGCGCCTCATGCACTTCCTGGGGAAGATGGTGGCAGCAATGGAGGCAGTTCCCTTTGCGCAGTTTCATCTGCGTCCACTCCAATGGGACATTCTTCGCAAATGGGACAAGAGGTCGACGTCCTTAGACAGGAACGTCTCTCTTTCTCTGGCAGCCAAGACCTCTCTTCGGTGGTGGCTTCTTCCCACTTCTCTGTCGAAGGGAAAATCTTTCCTGCCCCCATCCTGGGCGGTGGTCACGACGGACGCGAGCCTGTCAGGGTGGGGAGCGGTTTTTCTCCACCACAGGGCTCAGGGAACCTGGACTCCGATGGAGTCCTCCCTTCAGATCAATGTTCTGGAGATAAGGGCAGTGTATCTAGCCCTAAAAGCGTTCCATCGGTGGCTGGAGGGCAGGCAGATCCGCATACAGTCGGACAACGCCACGGCGGTCGCGTACATCAACCACCAGGGCGGCACTCGCAGTTGTCAAGCCTTCCAAGAAGTTTGGCGGATCCTGCTGTGGGCGGAGGCCACAGCCTCCACCATCTCCGCGGTTCACATCCCGGGCGTAGAAAACTGGGAAGCAGACTTTCTCAGTCGCCAGGGCATGGACGCAGGGGAATGGTCTCTTCACCCGGACGTGTTTCAAGAGATCTGTTGCCGCTGGGGAACGCCGGACGTCGATCTCATGGCGTCTCGGCACAACAACAAAGTCCCGGCATTCATGACACGGTCTCAGGATCACAGAGCTCTGGCGGCGGACGCCTTAGTTCAGGATTGGTCGCAGTTTCGACTGCCTTATGTATTCCCTCCTCTGGCAATGCTGCCCAGAGTGTTGCACAAGATCAGGTCCGACTGCCGCCGCGCCATCCTCGTCGCTCCAGACTGGCCGAGGAGGTCGTGGTACCCGGACCTGTGGCACCTCACGGTGGGTCAACCATGGGCGCTCCCAGACCGACCAGACTTGCTGTCTCAAGGGCCATTTTTCCATCTGAATTTTGCGGCCCTCAACCTGACTGTGTGGCCATTGAGTCCTGGCTCCTAGCGTCCTCAGGGTTATCTCAAGAGGTCATTGCTACTATGAGACAGGCCAGGAAACCAACGTCAGCCAAGATCTATCACAGAGCTTGGAGGATCTTCTTAGCCTGGTGCTCTGATAAGGGGTTTACCCCCTGGCCGTTTGCCTTACCCACGTTTCTTTCCTTCCTTCAATCCGGAATGGACAAGGGTTTGTCTCTCGGCTCTCTCAAGGGACAAGTATCGGCGCTTTCCGTGTTTTTTCAAAAGCGTCTAGCCAGGCTTCCGCAGGTCCGCACGTTCCTGCAGGGAGTTTGCCACATAGTCCCACCTTACAAGCGGCTGCTGGAACCCTGGGATCTTAACATGGTTCTACGGGCTCTTCAGAAACCACCTTTTGAGCCGCTGCGGGATGTCTCTCTATCACGTCTTTCGCAGAAGGTGGCATTTCTAGTGGCAGTTACGTCACTCCGAAGAGTGTCAGAGCTTGCAGCGCTGTCATGCAAAGCCCCCTTCCTGGTATTTCACCAGGATAAGGTGGTTCTGCGTCCGGTCCCGGACTTTCTCCCCAAGGTGGTGTCCCCTTTTCATCTCAATCAGGATATCTCCTTACCTTCATTTTGCTCTCATCCAATTCACCAATGTGAAAAGGATTTGCATTTGTTAGATCTAGTGAGAGCACTCCGGATCTACGTGTCTCGCACGGCGCCACTGCGCCGTTCTGATGCACTCTGTCCTTGTCGCTGGCCAGCGTAAGGGGTCGCAGGCTTCCAAGTCAACCTTGGCTCGGTGGATCAAGGAACCGATTTTTGAAGCCTACCGTTCTTCTGGGCTTCCGATTCCTTCAGGGCTGAAAGCCCATTCTACCAGAGCCGTGGGTGCGTCCTGGGCATTGCGGCACCAGGCTACGTCTCAGCAGGTGTGTCAGGCAGCTACCTGCTCTAGTCTGCACACTTTCACGAAACACTATCAATTGCATACCTATGCTTCGGCAGACGCCAGTCTAGGTAGGCAGGTCCTTCAGGCGGCGGTTGCCCACCTGTAAGAGGAGGGCCGTTGTCGGCTCTTTTTATCGGGGTATTCTTTTACCCACCCAGGGACTGCTTTTGGACGTCCCAATTGTCTGGGTCTCCCAATGGAGCGACAAAGCAGAAGGGAATTTTGTTTACTTACCGTAAATTCCTTTTCTTCTAGCTCCTATTGGGAGACCCAGCACCCGCCCCTGTTCCCTTCGGGCTGTTTGTTCTTTTGTGTACACATGTTGTTCATGTTGAATTGTTCTTTTGGTTCATGGTTTTCAGTTCTCCGAACATCCTTCGGATTGAATTTACCTTAGACCAATTTATAAGTTTCCTCCTTCCTGCTTTTGCACCAAAACTGAGGAGCCCGTGATGCACGGGGGGGTGTATAGGCAGAGGGGAGGGGTTACACTTTTTAAAGTGTAATACTTTGTGTGGCCTCCGGAGGCAGTAGCTATACACCCAATTGTCTGGGTCTCCCAATAGGAGCTAGAAGAAAAGGAATTTACGGTAAGTAAACAAAATTCCCTTCTTTCCCATGAGTTACATAAATCTTCAAAAAAATCCGCCCGTTTCGTGTAAAAGGTGACCGGACCCTCGTGCATATGAACAGACCAATGTTAGTATTCTGCATGATTTTTCCTTTACTACCATAAACAGTTTATGTTTACAGCACCTGAACTTGGAGGAATTTGTCGTCATGTACATTGTGTTGCTGGGACTGTTGAGCCGCCTATGGTCTGTATACATATCACTTTACTGTGGTGTCATTCATGTTGTGCTGTCCTACATCACTCAATATTCATCTCTATTAGTGCACTCCAGTATCTGTAGCTGCACCAAGTCATAAAGGAGTGCATTAATGTAAACTCTAAAGAGCTTTAATAGAATGTATTGTCTGCAGCTAATGCTGTATTCCCAAGGGTGGACCCAACAATAGATGGATGTGTTACAGAATGTATTGACATACTTCTCATGATCCCAGGAGAGGAAAGAGAAAGATGTTCCTAAGTCCGTGTCTCTGGTACGTGTTTGGTCCGTTTCCTCACGTGCCGGAGACAGTCACACGTAGAACCATTAAAATCAATGGGTCTGCGCTCACGTGTGTATTTTGCCATGGACCGTGTGCCCATGTGCTCCACACGTAGACATGTCCGTTTTTCTCTGGCATCACGGGTGTCTCGCGGACCGCACGACTGTGATCCGTGTGACACTCACTGGAGAAAACACACGTGTCTGTCAAATAAAAAGAATTTCTATACTCGCCTTCTCCAGCACTGCTGTCTCTGCCGCTGCTGTCTCTTGCTTCCGACCGCCGCTCATTGCATATTCACTCCACTGTGGGCCGGAAGCAGCAGCAGCGGGGAGTTGGCAGGAACGCAGACCGTAGATCAGCACCGCGGACAGCAACGCCAGGGACAAGTGAGCAGAAAGTTCCCGTTCTCCGTGTGTTATCACGGATAGCACATGGAGAACACACGTCTGCCATACGCACCTTTGACACGTCCGTGAAAAACGTGTGTGATTTTCACGGACGTGTGAAAGAGGCCTAATGTAGTGTAATAAAGTAGATGGCCCGTCTGTGTGGAGGATAATGTAACGCCACCTTATGGAATATTCTACAATGTGAGTGTTGTCAGGAGGAGAAGTTGTCAGGAGCCTGTCAGCAGGGCAGAACGTACTGTCTGTCTGTGGTATGGCCACCCTGCTGATGGGCTCCAAGGAAGACACGGCACCTTCCTGATCTACTTTCATGTATTGCCCCGCTCACTGAATGATTTTTACATTAGCAGAACGACAATCAGTTTGTAATCCTTTTTTTTTTTTTTTTTCTCTTTTAGGGTCCTGTACCGAGGACTGTTAAAACGTCTCATTGCCTTATACAGCACACACATACGTCTGCAGAAAGAGGTGTCAGACGTCCAGAAAATGCCCTACTTTAAAGGCTTTGTCTACCCTGATAGTATTCAAGACCACCTCGGATCTGTTTTCAATGACCTAATTACAAGTAAATTACCAAAACTGTTTTCCGAAAAAGGAAAAGCACAATTTCTACAAAATATGTTTGACAGCAGTAACCTGGCTAAAGGGGAAAAGAGGAGTAAAAACAGAGACGTCAAGGCAAAAGAACCAAAAGGAACAGATGTTGATTTGGGGGAGCCAATAAAATTGTCTAGAGTGACTAAAGGTGAGAAAATGAAGGTTGCGTCCCACATGATTTTGTGATAATTTTAGTGTTCTATATTGGCGGTCCTCTAGTACCCAACTTTCTGAAAGGGAAACTTGTACTTTGATTAACCCCTTCATCTTTCTCCCAAATAGCATATATGACCATCCAAGACTTTGAAATGTAAGTCAATGGACAACTTTATATCTTCTATCTGTTGCTGCATTCCTGAGTAATTGGTGTTTTTCATATCTATGCAAATGATGTAGTACATGGTCTCCTCCTAATGGCTTTACATTTCAAAGTCCTGCATGACCATAATTATTTTGGGGAGGGGGGGTGTTTGATCCTAATGATGGATTCTCTTTAAATGCTATAGTCCATTCACCCCCCCCCCCATAGTTCTGTCTGATGAAATTGTGAAGGCTGCTGCTGATTAGCTGCCACAGACTGCAGCGCTCAGATGACATATTGTCAGGTGAGTGCAGATACACAGCCGACATCCCAGGAGTAGTGATGGTTTGGTGGGAGGAAAGTATAGTTTTCTATATGGCCGACTATAGCATGTAAAGAGAATCTGTCACCAGGCCCACAGTGGCCAGTCTTTACTCTTGTTTTATTCCTGCTTCTTTAATGTTCTTAACCAAGAAGGTTTGGCTCCCAGTAATCTCGGACGTAGTGTCTTATCTTCTGAGCAGTGCTCCCTGGTAAAGCCCATGTTTTGGGGCTATATGGTCCCTTTAAAAAAGAAAAACTGCAAACTTTGGAACTAAGTAAAATGGGAGTGAAAACTGAACACTTTGGATATGGTGACAGATTCCCCTTTAATAAGGGGTTGCCAGTCAGTCTCCTATAAAACTAAGCTCCTCAAGATATCATTTGTGAGCTGAATGCTGCAGATTGTTGGAGAACATGCTACAGGCAACCTTTAGTTTTTCCTGGCTTATGCCATGTAAAATACAGCCCAAGTAACCGCTTATTTCACATGTTTTTCAAGTTTTATTCTTGTTCAGCTTCTCTCTGAAAAGATTGGTTGAAATTAATTGATTCACACACAACAAATTAAGATGCTGGAAAGTAGAACTGCGTTGTAGCCTTAAGTGGGCTTTACACGCTGCGACATCGCTAATGCGAACTCGTTGGGGTCACGGAATTCGTGACGCACATCCGGCCGCATTAGCGATGCCGTTGCGTGTAACACCGATAAGCGATTTTGCATCGTTGCAAAAACGTGCAAAATCGCTAATCGGCGACACGGGGGTCCATTCTCAAATCTCGTTACTGCAGCAGTAATGAGGTTGTTCCTCGTTCCTGCGGCAGCACACATCGCTCCGCGTGACGCCGCAGGAACGAGGAAGCTCCCCTTACCTGCCTCCCGGCCGCTATGAGGAAGGAAGGAGGTGGGCGGGATGTTACGTCCCGCTCAGCTCCGCCCCTCCGCTGCTATTGGGCGGCGGTTCAGTGACGTCGCTGTGACGCCGCACGGACCGCCCCCTTAGAAAGGAGGCGGTTCGCCCGTCACAGCGACGTCGCCGGACAGGTATGTATGTGTGACCGGTCTGGGCGATGTTGTGCGGCACGGGCAGCGATTTGCCCGTGTCGCGCAACAGATGGGGGCGGCTACCCACACTAGCGATATCGGGACCGATATCGCAGTGTGTAAAGTAGCCTTTAGGCTATGTTCACACCTGATGGGTTTGTTGCAGATTTTCTGTACTGATTATCACAGATGTGGATTTTGTCACAGATTTGCTCTTCTGTTCTATAGTGGAAATTAACCCAGTATAGTCTGTAGTCATTTTTCCTAATTCAAATAAGCACACTGTATTATATTTTTAGAGTGAGCATGTCCCTCTTTGATGCAACTATTTATTGTCCCTAATGGAACTGACCGTCTGTTTAGGATTGATTTCACCACTGTCCTGTGATTCCTAATCTGTCAAATAGAGATTGATGCTTCAGACAGTATTTTCAATTGTGGTTAAAGAAAAAAAGAGAGAGGGCGCTCCTGTGTGTTAAAGTAAAAAATGTCTTTCTTTTTTTTTTATGAAAAGTGTATCTTATACACTCACTTATGAGTGTTGTACTCCAGGTACAACACTGTCAAACGCTGCTGGTAGCGGATTCTGAAGTACCCCGTTGTTCACCGTCACAGATCCTGTCCCGGAGTCTCCACAGTAACTTGTGGTTAAAGGGAACCTGTCAGGTGCAATATGCACCCAGAACCACAAGCAGTTCTGGGTGCATATTGCTAATCCCTGCCTAACCGTCCCTGTAAATGACCCGCACGCCCCAGGACCGTGGGTACTCGGAACCAGGCCGGACTAGCCCGTGGAAATCAGCGGTGGCGGTGCTCGGCTCCGTGACCCTGGCGGTGTCTTTATAATAAAGGAGGGATGATGACCATTTACAGTTGGATAAAATTCGTGACGTCATCTGTGGTTTTTGCAGCTATGAGGCCGCAGCTGCTGGACGGGACCCGGGGATGGTGGTGTGGCAGCTGAGGTATTTCTGCTCCCCACAAGTGGAGCGGGTAACTCCGGGGCAACCGTTAGAGTCAATGGTAGGGATTGAGTAAACTTCAGTGGCAGGAGCAGGATGTATGGGAGTTGTAGTCCTACTGGCGGTATTCTTCAGGGCTGACTGGACGTGGGAAGAAGTAGGCGACACAAGGGCTGCGGTTCAAGATGTCTTTACTCACAGCTTGTTCTTTATAACCGTGGTATGCCGGTCTCCACCAAGATGGGCTCCAGGCGATCCCGAACTCCTCGTATCCCAGTGCCGGTTGTGACCTGGTGGGTTCTTTTTTTCCATGCACTCTTCCTAAATTTGTGGGTCCCCGTGGGCTGAAGCGTTTTGGGGTCCCCTCCTGGTCTTACAGTCCTGGCCCGTACGGCAGGCAGCTTGAACCTCTCAATGGGTTGGACCTCTGTCCCAATTCCCAGGTTCCCTCTTTGCTGCTTTGCCCCGGACTCTTAAGTCAGTGAGGAACCTTGATGATCCCCCTCACCTAACAGATTTAACAGGTGAGCCTAAAGCGTCTTCCTGTACTAGATCTCTGCACCCCGTATGTGCTCGGTCCCGTCAGTGCTGACACCGTACTCTCCCGGCGACCTTACTCCTTTAACCCCACCGAAGTCACTAGATCGCCTCTTTCCTGGACCGAAGTCCCCCTCAGACTGACTTTTTGAACTGTCACTAACTGTTCTCCAGACTCCTCCCACTCCCTGGTGACTCCTCCTCCCTGACCCTGAGTCCTGGACCCAGTGGATCGGGAGTCCCTAAGTGTGGTGGCATTCTATAGACCCAACCGCTGTGGTGCTCCCCCCATCTTGTGACCTGACCCTGGTCCCAGTCCCCATTGGGGATGGAAGTCTGCGCGGTAAAAATGCATGCGTTTTTCGGTGCATTATTGGTGCATTTTTTGAACGCAAGTGCGCTAATCTTTCAGACTCAAGAAATTTCGTGAGGAAAAAATCCTTTCTAGTGCGCACAGGACCTTAGCATGTTAGCTTGCCCACAGGGGTGTACTAGCATGTTGTTCAATGCAGCATCATGAGCATGCCGCACGCACCTTTTGTGTGCGCTTCAGAATGCCGGGCACCTCCGGTCATGCACAGTATGAAGCCGGGTGTATGCGTCCCGGCTTCAGAGAAGTCTACTGCACATGACCGGTAGTGCCAGGCATTCAGAAGTGCGAACACAGGTACTGTGTCACGATACTGCTCGTGACGTTGCATTGAATAGCATCTTAGGACACCCCTGTAGGCGTGCTACCATGCTAAGAGGGCGGACTAGTCGGGGGATATAACGCCCTCGGGAATTGTCCCCGTACTCATTAGCATAAGAGAATTCCTAAAGATCTTTTTTTTTTTTTTTTTAATCTATGTTCGTGTGTATACAGGGACGGCAGGGATTAGCAATATGCACCCAGAACTGCTCGTGGTTCTGGGTGCATATTGCACCTGACAGGTTCACTTTATGAGAATTGTCTCAGAAATCTACCTATGATCCCAAAGGTGGCAAACTATATCTTTTCTGTGCCCTGTTACTACCTGGCTTAGCAAATGGTGATGAGCAGACTGTTAGGTGCTCATAACAAGCATTTGGTGCTCGGTACTCATTTACTGAGTATATTGGAGGTCAATGGGGGAACTTGAGCATTTTTCTGTAAAAATGCTCGCGTTCCCCTTGGATTTCCAGTATAGTCATTACGAGTATTGAACAGTTTGCTCATAACTATTAGCACCTCTTTGATACTTACCTGGAAAACATTTAATTACATTCTTCAGGCATCCACCTAGTTTCCATGATAAGTGTCTTCTATTTTGTAGACCTTCTCTAGGGCATCACTCCACAGTTGATACCTTTATTGTTAGGCTTACACGAATTGGCCAGTTTGTAAAGCAAGTATCTCATTTTTTCCAATAGCAGTAATACAGTGCCAAAATTCCTATATTTCATGTTTAGATAGTTTAGCTTTTCTGAGTGCTGCTGTACGTATTTTTGTAACTGTTGAATTTTCAGTGTGCGCCTGTTCGCACCTAGTGGATGTGCTGATCAGTCTTTTATATTAGTATTTGATACCTTACTTGGAACGATCATCCTATTTTAATGTTTGTAAAAACCAGATTTTGTACTATTCAAATGTTTTATCTAGTCCTATTAAGTTATATCTTCACATTTATTCACTTTGCTTTTAAAATCCCTCAGATCGATCCACATTGTGCTTTCATTACACAACAATCTCTTCTTTGCTTCTGTGATGTGCAGGTGACCTGAAGACATTTGATGTAAAAGCCTTACTTCAGCCAGTAAAAGCAAGCGGCCTACAAGTGAGTATCAGCTCATGTAAACGCCTTTTCCTATTATCATCTGTGTCAAATAATATTTTGGATGAAATACTCTCATTAATTTGCAAGTGATATCTCTGCTCCAACCTTTTTGGAATTCTCTGTAGAAAGATGACAGATGATGTAGAACCATTCTGGATGTTGAAAAAGGGGAAAAAGCTACTAAAATTATAACCTGAGTGTTACCTAGGTGGGATATGGTTTTTACCCTAGTAAGTTCCCAGTTCTAGTGATGCCAGTAGCCGCAGTACTTGTAGCTGCTTACAGTTGGTGAGCCACATGCAAATGGCTCCCGAGTCACAAATTGGGGACTAATGATGATATCTCTGGTAGAGTGTCTTTAATCTGCAGCCTATAATGTGTATAGTATAAGGTTTACATTGGGGAAGCATAATTTGAACAGTGGCTGTTGTTTCATGCGTTATTTGCTTGCCCTGTTGTAGCTCACACGCCGAGCCCATACCTTTCCCGCACATGACGGCTGAATTAATCAACGATCGTGTTCCTTTAACAGCTGTTGTTTGGAGATTCGCCGCGGCCTTTAAACAGTTAAATCCTGCTGTCTATTTCTGACCATGGGATTTAACATACATTGGTGTGGATTGCGTTATTCCCCGCTGCCATCAGCGCAGTCGTGACGTTATCACAGAACGCCGATGGGTTGTCAGGACAGCCAGTAGTCAGTTGATGACACCTATCTATATATATAATTGACTTAGTCTGTCTGTCTCCAAAATTGTGTCCTTACGGTGACACAAAGCTGATTGGCCGCTGGGCTCGCCCAGGCTCCGCCCCCCCCCCCACAGATTGGCCTCTCGGCCACGCCCCGCCCCCCTCACGCAATTCACGCTAGCTCTGGCCCCGCCCCCCACGCATTCCCCGAACCGACACTGTCACGGAGCCATGACTCCCAGGTGAGTACTGTACCCCCAGGAGCCCACATCAGCGTACGCCGCCAACCCAGCCGACACATACCCTCGCATTGCTGGGGTTGCCGCCGTATGCTGGTGTGGGCTCCCGTGTGAGCGGGGGACGAGATACGCTGGTAACCATGGTAGCATAGTTACCAGCGCATCAAGGTCCTGCAGCGGCGGAACATACACAAACGCACACACATAACAACACACACACACATCAGATCACACTCACTCTCACACACACACACACACATCACATCGCATCCACACACTCACAACATCCTGGAATATCGCTTGCTTCTCGGCGGCGATACTGTGCAGTGAGCTTCCAGGACCTGCCGGAGGATCACATGGCCAGAAGCATGTGGTATCTCCGGATGTTGTGAGTGTGAGCGCGTATGTGTAATATCGTCAATGTGTGTGTGTGTGTGTGTGTGTGTGTGTGAGTGTATGCGATCGGATCTGTGAGTGTCGGCAGAGGAGCACGGCGTGCTGCAGGAGGCTGGGAGGAGAGAGGCTGATCCTGGGGAAGGCTGGGATGGGGAGGCTGGGAGGGGGGGAGGCTGAGAGAAGAGAGGCTGATGCTGGGGGAGGCTGAGGCTGGGGTAGGCTGGGAGGAGAGAGGCTGATGCTGGGGACCGAAAAGTCTGATGCTGGGAGGAGAGAGTCTGATGCTGGGAGGAGAGAGGCTGATGCTGGGAGGAGAGAGGCTGATGCTGGGAGGAGAGAGGCTGATGCTGGGAGGAGAGAGGCTGATGCTGGGAGGAGAGAGGCTGATGCTGGGAGGAGAGAGGCTGATGCTGGGAGGAGAGAGGCTGATGCTGGGAGGAGAGAGGCTGATGCTGGGGGCAGAGAGGCTGATGCTGGGGGCAGAGAGGCTGATGCTGGGGGCAGAGAGGCTGATGCTGCTGCAGCATGGGGGATGGAGCACGATGGGGGGTGCGCTGCATGGGGGATGGAGCACGATGGGGGGTGCGCTGCATGGGGGATGGAGCACGATGGGGGGTGCGCAGCATGGGGGATGGAGCACGATGGGGGGTGCACACCTCCCCCCAACACACGCACGCACGCACACGTACTGCACAACACACCACACACACACACTGGGAACCACAAACAACTGCCCTACAGACACCCACACACACAGACAACGCTGCACACACACAACACCCAACACACAAACACCGCGGCATACATAAATATACGCACATACCGCACAACACACACATTGCACAAAACATACCTCCCCCCAAAACACACCACACACACACAAACCGCGCAACACACACACACAACACTACAGACACACAGCGCTCCACAAACAACGCAACACACATACAACACCGCTCTCACCCCCTGTCACACCCAGACAACACCCAGAACATGTACAGCGCCCTACACAAACACTTGGTAACTACACACAACGACATACATATATATATATATATATATATATATATATATATATATATATATATATATATATATATGTATGTATGTATGTATGTAGAATGTAGATGCGTAGAATCGGGCCACCTTTTAGTCTATATATATATATAATTGCCTTATTCTGTCTGTCTGTCTTGCTCCAAAATTGTGTCCTTACGGTGACAAAGCGGATTGGCCGCTAAGCTCGCCATGGCGCCCCCCCCCGCACCGATTGGCCGCTCGCCCAGGCCCCGCCCCCACACGGATTGGCCGGCCGCTCGCCCAGGCTTCGCCCCCCACTCGGATTGGCCTCTCGCCCCGGCACCCTGCACGTATTGGCAACTCGGCCACGCCCCGGACCCCTCACGCAATGCACGCTCACTCTGGCCCCGACCCCCGCACGCATTCCCCGAAGCGACACGAAGCCACGACTCCAAGGTGAGTACTGTACCCCCGGGAGCCCACATCAGCGTACGCCGCCAACCCAGCCGACACATACCCTCGCATTGCTGGGGCTGGCCGGCGTATGCTGGTGTGGGCTCCCGTGCGAGCGGGGGACGGGATACGCTGGTAACCATGGTAGCATAGTTACCAGCGCATCAAGGTCCTGCAGCGGCGGAACATACACAAACGCACACAAACAACAACACACACACACATCAGATCACACTCACTCTCACACACACCTCACACACACCTCACACACACATCACATCCACACACTCACAACATCCTGGGATATCGCTTGCTTCTCGGCGGCGATACTGTGCAGTGAGCTTCCAGGACCTGCCGGAGGATCACATGGCCAGAAGCATGTAGTATCTCCGGATGTTGTGAGTGTGAGCGCGTATGTGCGATATCGTCAGTGTGTGTGTGTGTATGCGATCGGGTGTGTGTGAGTGTATGCGATCGGGTGTGTGTGAGTGTATGCGATCGGATCTGTGAGTGTCGGCAGAGGAGCACTGCGTGCTGGAGGAGGCTGGGAGGAGAGAGGCTGATCCTGGGGAAGGCTGAGGCTGATGCTGGGGGAGGCTGATGCTGGGGGAGGCTGGGAGGAGAGAGGCTGATGCTGGGGGAGGCTGGGAGGGGGAGGCTGATGCTGGGGGGAGGCTGTTAGGAGGGAGGCTGGGAGTAGAGGGGCTAATCCTGGGGAAAGTTGGGAGGGGGATGCTGATGCTGGGGGAGGCTGGGAGGAGAGAGGCTGATGCTGGAGGAGGCTGGGAAGAGAGAGGCTTATGCTGGGGGAGGCTGGGAGGGGGAGGCTGATGCTGGGGGAGGCTGATGCTCAGGGAGGCTGATGCTGGGGGAGGCTGAGGCTGGGGTAGGCTGGGAGGAGAGAGGCTGATGCTGGGGACAGAGAGGAGAGGCTGATGCTGGGGGCAGAGAGGCTGATGCTGGGGGCAGAGAGGCTGATGCTGGTGCAGCATGGGGGATGGAGCACGATGGGGGGGTGCGCAGCATGGGGGATGGAGCACGATGGGGAGTGCGCAGCATGGGGGATGGAGCACAATGGGGAGTGCGCAGCATGGGGGATGGAGCACGATGGGGGGGTGCGCAGCATGGGGGATGGAGCACGATGGGGGGTGCGCAGCATGGGGGATGGAACACGATGGGGGGTGCGCAGCATGGGGGATGGAGCACGATGGGGAGTGCGCAGCATGGGGGATGGAGCACGATGGGGAGTGTGCAGCATGGGGGATGGAGTACGTTTGGGATTGCGCAGCATGGGGGATGGAGCACGATGGGGAGTGCGCAGCATGGGGGATGGAGCACGTTTGGGAGTGCGCAGCATGGGGGATGGAGCACGTTTGGGAGTGCGCAGCATGGGGGATGGAGCACGATGGGGAGTTCGCAGCATGGGGGATGGAGCACGATGGGGAGTGCACAGCATGGCGGATGGAGCACGATGGGGAATGCGCAGCATGGGGGATGGAGCACGTTTGGGAGTGCGCAGCATGGGGGATGGAGCACGATGGGGAGTGCGCAGCATGGCGGATGGAGCACGATGGGGAATGCGCAGCATGGGGGATGGAGCACAATGGGGAGTGCGCAGCATGGGGGATGGAGCACGATGGGAGGTGCACCCCTCCCCCCAACACACACACACACACACACACACACGCGCACTGCACAACACACCACACACACACACACTGGGAACCACAATCACCGCCCTACACAGACACCCACACACACAGACAACGCTGCACACACACAACACCCAACACACAAACACCGCGGCATACATAAATATACGCACATACCGCACAACACACACATTGCACAAAACATACCTCCCCCCAAAACACACACACACACCCCACACCCACACAAACCGCGCAACACACACACACACACACCCCACACCCACACAAACCGCACAACACACACACAACGCTACAGACACACAGCGCTCCACAAACAACGCAACACACGCAACACACATACACCGCTCTCACACCCAGACAACACCCAGAACATGTACAGCCCCTACACAAACACTTAGTAACTACACACAACAACATATATATATATATATATATATATATATATATATATATATATATATATATATATATATATATATATATATAGCAAAAATCATACATGAACTGCACAATACGTAAATTCTAGAATACCCGATGCGTAGAATCGGGCCACCTTCTTCTAGTGTCAATATAATCCTCCTGAATGTTTAACAGTTAGCCGGCGTTCATAGGAGATTGTGATTTCTGCCATGCAGAGCAGTGCTCATGCACTGCTATGTGTAGCACATGCAATTGAATGATCAAAGGTTCAAGTCCCCTGAGTGACTATTAAATACGGTAAAAAGTCGAAGTTAACATTTTTTAAAAATATGAAAAAAAGTAACACAAGCTCAAATTACCCCCTTTTGCCCCATTGAAAATAAAACAAAAAATACACTTTTATTATTGCTGTGTTCAGAAATATCCAAACTATCGAAATATAAAATAAATTAATCTGATCAGTAAACAGTGTAACAAAATAAATTGAAAGGTGTCAGAATTAAGCTTTTTGGCCTTAGGCTACTTTAACACATCCGGTTTTTGCTCTGCGTCACAATACGGCGCTCTGCAGAAAAACCGCAACCGTTTTTTTTACTGCCGGTTGCGTTTTTCTTTTGCATAGACTTACAGTCGTGCCGTATTGTGCCGCAGGGGCTTGCGTTCGGTCCGGTTTTTGCCGCATGCGGCAGATTTAGCCGATGCCGCGGCCGGATGGAACGTTGCCTGCAACGTTTTTTGCGCCGGCAAAAAAACCCGCATCGCGCCGCATCCGGCCGCTGCAGCGCATTTTCAATGCATGCCTAAGGACGCCGGATGCGGCGCGATGCGGAAAAAAACGCATCCGACCGCCGCATGCGGTTTCTTCCACTGCGCATGCTCACTAGCGTGCCGCAACCGGAAAAAAACGGACCGGCCGCATGTAAAAACTTATGCAAAGGATGCGGTGTTTTCGCCTCATCCGTTGCATAGGTTTCACAGCTGGATTGAGCCGCACCGCTCAAACCGGATGTGTGAAAGTAGCCTTAGCGACACTGCAAAAATATTGATGAGGCGATAAAAACTTTGTATACACGCACGCTGAAGACGTTTGCTCTGGCTGCAAAAGATAAGTGAAAACATTACGGGTCTACGCACTCATACTGACCCGGAGAATCGTACTGCCTGGTCAGTTTTAACATATAGTGAACATGGTAGATAAAAAGCAATGTGCTGGTGCATCTGCTGAAGGATTTGGCCTCATTGAGTGGGATTACCGGTGGCCTCTTCATGTGGCATCCACTAAAACCGCATGCTCACACCTCTCTGGAAGATTTAATTTCCATTTAATTGCATGGCAACGAGATATCTTTCATTCCATGTGTTTGTGTTGGCTGAAGAATATAAGCTGATTTATTGAGGTTTTAGGTGCAGACCCTGAAACATTGTTAGTTACAACTTTACCAAAACTGAAATCCTAAGTCGTCATACCTGGTAGTATAAGTGCAATGTGTAGGTGCCGTTAACAGACAGCCTAGATTAAAAACAATGAATAGATAACTACAGTAAGTGAATATGTAGTAGTAATGCATGTAAATTACATAAGATACTTGTTTGAAACCATTTTGTACTTAATCTGGGTGGTCCCTAACCCTAGCGATTCTCCTCACTGTGCTAGCAGGCCTCAAAATAGGTGCAGACCAGCTGGCACATATCTCACTGAAGACTATATATTCATTCTTTTATTTAGGTTTTGACACTTGCATATAAGTCAAGAAAGATGTAATTCTTTACTTTTATATAGAAATTGATTTTTTTTTTCCCTGCAGGGTCTTGATAATAAGAAGTCAAATGAATCCAATAAAAGACGTCTATCAAAACACAACAGAAAAAAGAAATGTGTAAAACACTTGGTGCCTAAAATTGAAGAAGCGGAGGATTTTCAAGGTCTTTCTAAACAACTGGTTTATGCAATAAAATGGTGTAAAGAAAAGGAACTTAAAACAGAGGTGGCGTTCTTCAGGAATAGGTATCTGCGCTGCCACAACCTGCAGTATGCTGAAGCCTTAGGACAGAGGTATGTTAGACTAGAGGGTAAAATTTGTATATCCCAATTTTATAGCACCCCCATGATTGATCACATGGGGTCCCTCTGCACATCTGCAGTGCCAAGTAGTTGTATGGAGCAGCGTACTAGAAAAGAGACTGAGACTCCATACAAGTTTATGGGATGTTTGGGATCATGCCGTGGTGGGCCAAACTGTCCGGTGTGTGAGGACAGGTGAGAAATGTTAATGATTGAGTACTGGACTTGCCAGTATCTTCCATTTATTTCAGATTGTTTCCATGACCCCAATATTGTCTGATTGGCATGTTTTGGCTGATTTTGTTTGTATTGTTTTTTTACCGTTCTCTGACAATCTTATTGGTTTTCTTTTTCTCCCATTTTCTGTTAAAGTTTGAAAAAGAAGCTGAGATGTTGGAAAAAGTCCATGTGTCACAGCTTGCGTGAGCAGACCCTGAGAAGAGATCATCTAGAGACATGTTTAAGAATGCAAAGGTTTCAACGAGCGTGGAGACACATGGTCACTGGGTCACAAAGGCATAGAAGACCTAAAAGGAAGAGTTTAGGATCTCGGCAGTGTCTGGAGTTGTCTCCTGGACAAAAGACGCCTTCAGCAACCGCTCCTGCTTCTTTGAAGCCTCGGACATCCAAGCCTCAAAAGTCCAGTAGCACTAAAGGAACAGAACGCGGTCTTACTGATACAGATGACATTGATGATATATTCTCATCGATTGGAATCTAGCAGGAGATAAGATGGATTGTCTTGGGCAGCAATAAATGCACAATATTGTGTACTTAATGTTTTCACTTTGGCAGCGGTTATTTAATGTTGTGTAGACTGATACATTAAATTAAGCTTTAAGTCTCCAGTTTTCCTTTATTTGCTCCCATTCTGCATATTGGCCTCTGGCTATATTGATCTACTGCATAATAATTGTAAACTCACCAAAAACAAATCTTGTTTCTTACTAAAGGTGTGCAATTAGTTAAAAATCAATATACACGGAGGTTTACAGCATCATAATAATTCTCCTGGACAATGTAAATCAGTGTACCTGCAATTGGAGTTATTTGGTGTAAAATTTTACAGCATTTCATTATCTACTGCTGAATCCTAAAGGCAAAGTAAGGCCACCCTCAATTGCAGACTGTACTTGTTTGACAATCTCCGAAGGCAACTACAGGAGATTTGTGTTCTTCCCTTGCACGTATGTCTTTCTCAGCCTTCCCGTAACCTCCAAGCTTTACATCTAGATTTTGTGCTGAATGTCATTCCAAAGCCATAAGCAACTGAGCGGCCCCTTTAGTGCTGTAAGGCTACGTTCAAAGTTTGTGTTGACTTCCTAGTCACTGCTGTCTAGTTTGCTGTTCATATGAGGGGTTGTTTGAGCATCCCAACTCACTTTCCCTTAAGAGGCTTTTAGAAAATGCCGGATTCCGTGGGGGGTGCATGTCACTTCTTTGAACTATATGATGATGGCAATCTTGAATCAAAAGGCTGCAAAAACATCTTGGGAAAACGCCTCTCACGAAAGTCAGGAAAAGGAAAAACTCCCAAAGGCGGAGAGCTTCCTGAAATGATTTCCGCTTCAAAAACTCATCTAAAGAAAGGCTATGTAAACATAGTAGTGTTTTTACTAACTTCTAATAGCCCTTTTATTCCAATTCTACTGGCTGGGAAACTAGTTTAATCAACGTTATTGTAGTCTTACAGCCACAGAGGACACAAATCAGATGAGTGGCTAAGTGATTTTTTATGTACACCTGAATACTTTTAAAAGGGACCACTTCCAAATTTTCAGTTTTTCTGATTTTCTCTTTATAGTTACCGTATTTTTTGGACTATAAGATGCACTTTTTTTTTCTCCAAATTTGAGAGGAAAGTGGGGGGTGTGTCTTATAGTTCGAATGTCAAAGCGGGGGGGGTGGGGGCACCTGCGGGTTAGGGAGCTGTGGAGAGGGAGGGGCTGTGGAGTGGGATCACAGGTGGCAGGGAGGGTTGCTGCTGCAGGAAGCCGGCGGCTGGAGAAACCACGTGTGTCCACTGTTTAAGGCCTCTGCCACACTTCCGCAAAAAAACTTACGTGTCTCACGTTCTGTTTTTCGGGTCCGTGTTCTGTTTTTTTATGTCCGTTTCTCCGGTACATGTGACATCCGTGTGATGGCGTATGCTCACCGTGTGTGCGTGTGGAATGTCCGTGCATACGTGAGATGCGTATGTGTAATGTCCTTGTGGTGTCCGTTTGAAATGATCCGTGTGTGAGGCAAAATGTCGTTGCTACATACCCGCTGACAGCCGACACAGAGTTGCGCGATGAGAATAAACTCGGATGAACTTCATCCGACTTCATTGTCATACCACGGCTCTCTGTGTGTTGTGTCCTGATTAGCGGTCACCCGTGAAGGACTCACCGGTGACCGCTAATCCCCTGAGTGACTGAAGTTAGCGGCGTGTTTAGCTCTGCTGTCACTCAGATTACCCGCGGCTAGCTGGATTCCACCACCCGAGACTGCAACTCACCTGTGACTTCATTGCACATCGCTCTGCTCACTTAAGTCACTTGGGCGACTTGCTGTCACAGTTGGAGGCTCCAGCGGTGGCCGCGAGTAACCTGAGTGACGTCATCGCTGATCGTGCGGATCACCTCAGTTGCTGCGTGGAGCTGACAGAGAGCGGTCATGTTATGTGGCCGCTCTTGTCAGCTTCATGTAGCAGACCTGAGAGCGTTGTGGGACCTCCGTGGATTACGCCGGACCTGGATGGGTTTTTGGGGCTTAATAAATTGGTGAAAGAGGGTGTTTGTTTTTGTGTATTCCAAATAAAGGATTTTTTGGATGTGTGTGTTTATTTTCTTTAACTTACAGGTTAATCATGGAAGGTATCTCGGGGAGACGCCTGCCATGATTAACCTGTAAGTTAATTTCGGGGAGACGCCTGCCATAATTAACCCCTTATTACCTCTATTGCCAACGCACGAGGGCAATTCGGGATGAGCTGGGTAGAGTCCCGGAACTGTCGCATCTAATGAATATATAAAACAAGAGTAGGGACGTTTAGATCTATCATAATTGATAAATATCACTAGACCCCATAATGAGCCATATATTGTTGATATAGACATGCCCACCAGTGTCTGTGATTGGTTGCAGTGAGATCTGTCACTCAGCGTGGGGGCGTGTCTGACTACAATCAATCAGGTGCCGGTGGGCGGGGAAAGCAGTGAATACGGGATTGAATAATGAGCGGCTGGCATTTTCAAAATATTAAAACCCACCGGAGGTTTTTAACAGCTGTGCAGCGCCGCGCTGGTGATCGGGGATCTGTGAGTATGCGAGAGGGGGAGAGACTGACCGACGGACAGAGAGAGGGACAGACCGAGAGAAAGACAGATAGAGCGACCATCTGACAAAGAAAGATACCGACCGACCGAGGGAGATTGACAGACATCGCATCCAGAATTTACAAAAAAAACGCACACGGACGGTAAGGGTAGCACACGGACATGCTACGTGTCACATACGTGCAGACACGGACCCATTGACTTTAGGGGGTCCGTGCCTGCGTGATGCCGGAGAAAAATGGACATGTTGAGCGTGAGGAAAAACGTACAAACGACACGTTCCGTGTGGTTTTAAGTGTGTGTGCCTGTTACCATAGGGTAACATTGGTGTACGTGTCTCCGTGCCGCCGGTATGTGCAAAAATGTATCAAGCACGTACCGGCGGCACGGATGTGTGTTGGAGGCCTAAAGTAAAGGAATATTAGCTGCTCCTTGCCCACCTCTCTCCGCTCTCTTCAGTCAGTGACTAGAAGCGGGTGTGAGGAGCAGCAAATCAATACTTGTTTAATGTAAACAGCAGAAAAGACATTGCATATGACACACAACCCATAGTACAATATGAAAACAAACCTTTATTAGCAGTGCACTGATACAATTTAAAAACAGTTAAAACATGTAATGTAGACAAGATCCTGTACCTACAAGTTTATGATAATCATAATAATTCAACAATTACAGTAATACAACCCCGCCACAAGGGGAGAATGAATTGCAGCCTGGTGAAACACCTGCAGAAAACAAATAGTCCGGGGATATCGCATACAATAAGTACATAAACAACGGCAATAATGAACAACTGGAGGTCAATAACCAGGTAGCAAACAAATTAGATAGCTCTATATGAGACAAAAGAAAGCTGTAGTACCCCAGAACACGCAGTGTGGGTCACTATATAATCCTAGGGGCATAATAGCCCTGCTGGAAAAAGGACACAACATCCACTTAGTCCCTGGCAATCCAGGAATATGGCCAATTCCCAATTGAGGGAGGAAGGCTCACCTGAATAAAGCAAGGGGAATCTGTAGTAAAGAAGCCTGTGCATGCCCAATTGGGTGATCCTTGTACCCCTGGTGTGTGCCCCTGCCACATTGTGGATACGTTTTCTATTGGACTCTGCAGTATAATTCTTTTTTCCACATCTCTTTGCTGCCCCATTGGGCATGCACAGGCTTCTTTACTACCGATTCCCCTTGCTTTATTCAGGTGAGCCTTCCTCCCTCAATTGGGAATTGGCCATATTCCTGGATTGCCAGGGACTAAGTGGATGTTGTGTCCTTTTTCCAGCAGGGCTATTATGCCCCTAGGATTATATAGTGACCCACACTGCGTGTTCTGGGGTACTACGGCTTTCTTTTGTCTCATATAGAGCTATCTAATTTGTTTGCTACCTGGTTATTGACCTCCAGTTGTTCATTATTGCCGTTGTTTATGTACTTATTGTATGCGATATCCCCGGACTATTTGTTTTCTGCAGGTGTTTCACCAGGCTGCAATTCATTCTCCCCTTGTGGCGGGGTTGTATTACTGTAATTGTTGAATTATTATGATTATCATAAACTTGTGGGTACAGGATCTTGTCTACATTACATTTCTTCGGCGCTCTATTGGGAGACCCAGACGATTGGGTGTATAGCACTGCCTCCGGAGGCCACACAAAGCAATTACACTAAAAAGTGTAAGGCCCCTCCCCTTCTGGCTATACACCCCCAGTGGGATCACTGGCTCACCAGTTTTCTGCTTTGTGCGAAGGAGGTCAGACATCCACGCATAGCTCCACTGTTTAGTCAGCAGCAGCTGCTGACTATATCGGATGGAAGAAAAGAGGGCCCATATGGGGCCCCCAGCATGCTCCCTTCTCACCCCACTTGTGGTTTGTAAGGTTGAGGTACCTATTGCGGGTACGGAGGCTGGAGCCCACATGCTGTTTTCCTTCCCCATCCCCCTGAGGGGCTCTGAGGAAGTGGGATCTTACCGGCCACCAAGCCCTGAGGCCGGGCTCCATCCACAGACCCATAGAACCTGCTGGATGTGGAGCGGGAGTGCCGTTCAGGGACAAGGCCCTGCAACTTTCAGGTACTCTGTGTCCCCGTATGGCAGGCCACGCGCACCCCAGGCTTGCTGGGTGTGCTAGTGCGCCGGGGACTGTAGCGCTGTGCGCTGGGCTTATAGTCCCCGCAGATTACTGGGGGACTTTATGTGTGTGGATCGCCGCGCCGACCGCCCCTGGAGCGGTGGCGCAGCTGCGACTTGTAGTGCGGCGGGGACGCGCCGACCGCGCTTTTACGGCGGCGGCGCTTCTAACTTTAGTCCCCGGCTTTCTGCGGCCTAGCTCCGCTTCGTTAACGCCCCCCACCCTGTCAATCAGGGTAGGGGAGAGACGTTATTCAATCGGCAGCGCCGAGGGCTGGGGCACGATTTACATGCTCCAGCCCTCTCACTGAGCACAGTAGGACACAGGCTTCGCGCTTTTTCTCTGTGCACGCCCTAGGCCCGCCCCCAGGCTTGCAGCTCCCCAGGACGCCGGCAGCCATTATACACATGCAGTCTGGCTGGAGAACGCACGCAGGCTCTGGGGGACCCAGGCGAGGGGTTTCTGGCGACCACACACCCGCGCTCAGCGGGCGGTAAGCAGCACATACGTGCAGCCCCACTGGTGCCACAGTGTTATATTTTTCGCTGTACATAGACACTGCTGTGTCTAGATATATTTAATACTGCACTGTAAGGTCGCTTCTTGGCTGTACACCCTGTATTGCTTGAGGAGACAACAGCATGTCATCCGCAAAACGCAAGGGTGCCAAGGCACGGGCTGTATACACTACTTGTACAGCATGTGGGGCTAATCTACCAGCAGGCTCCAACGACTCTCATTGTGTGCAATGTTCAGTCCCAGTGGCACTTCGTCAGCCAGAGCCTACTGTGGTGGTAGCCCAGGCAGAGACGCCTGTGAACCCTGCCCCGGTGACGGGGACAGAATTTGCAGTCTTTGCTGATAAAATGTCTGTGACTATGACAAAAATCCTGGAAACCTTGCAGTCCAGGCCAGTTGCTCAGACCATAGACACTGCTGTGTCTATGTTCCCCGGTCCCCCTCAGTTGGAACTAATCCGTACTTCAAGGGGGTCCCAGGCATCACAGGCTGAGGGCTCTGACTCCGATGATAGTCCCAGTCCGCCTAAGCGAGCTCGCTGGGAGAGACCCTCCACGTCCTCACGTGGATCAGGGTCTCAGCGAGAAGGGTCCCTATATGAGGGTTCAGAGGTGGGTGATCAGGAGTCTTGTCCTGACGCCGCACTCAATTTGGATACGCCAGATGGTGACGCCATGGTAAATGACCTTATAGCGGCCATCAATAAGCTGTTGGATATTTCTCCCCCAGCCCCTTCTGCAGAGGAGGCAGCTGCACAGCAGGAGAAATTCCATTTCCTGTATCCCAAGCGTAAATTGAGTACTTTTCTGGACCACTCTGACTTCAGAGAATCCATCCAGAAACATAATACTTATCCGGACAAGCGTTTTTCTAAACGCCTTAAGGATACACGGTATCCTTTTCCCCCTGACGTGGTCAAACGCTGGACCCAGTGTCCAAAAGTGGACCCTCCAATATCCAGGCTTGCAGCTAGATCCATAGTTGTAGTGGAGGATGGGGCTTCACTTAAAGATCCCAATGACAGACAGATGGACCTTTGGTTGAAATCTGTCTATGAAGCTATTGGCGCGTCGTTTGCTCCAGCATTCGCGGCCGTGTGGGCGCTCCAAGCTATTTCAGCTGGTCTGGCACAGGTGGACTCTCTCATACGTCCAGCAGTGCCGCAAGTGGCGTCCCTAACTACGCAAATGTCTGCGTTTGCGACCTACGCTATCAATGCGGTACTGGACTCTACGAGCCGTACCTCAATAGCATCTGCCAACTCTGTAGTTTTGCGCAGAGCCTTGTGGTTAAAGGAATGGAAAGCAGATTCTGCTTCTAAAAAATGTTTAACCAGCTTGCCATTATCTGGAGACAGACTGTTTGGTGAGCAATTGGCGGAAATCATCAAACAGTCCAAAGGTAAGGACTCCTCCTTACCCCAGCCCAGATCAAGCAAACCTCCACAGAGGAAGTGGCAGTCAAGGTTTCGGTCCTTTCGAGGCTCGGGCAAGCCCCAATTCTCCTCGTCCAAAGGGACTCAGAAAGAGCAAAGGAGCTCTGATTCCTGGCGGGCTCACTCACGCCCCAAGAAAGCAACCGGAGGTACCGCTTCCAAGGCGGCTGCCTCATGACTTTCGGCCGCCTCCCTCCGCATCCTCGGTCGGTGGCAGGCTCTCCCGCTTTTGCGACATTTGGCTGCCACAGGTCAAAGACCGGTGGGTAACAGACATTTTGTCTCACGGGTACAGGATAGAGTTCAGTTCTCGTCCTCCGCCTCGGTTCTTCAGAACTTCCCCACATCCCGACCGAGCAGATGCCCTTCTGCAGGCGGTGAATTCTCTAAGAGCAGAAGGAGTGGTGGTCCCTGTTCCTCTTCAGGAACGAGGTCAAGGTTTTTACTCCAATCTCTTTGTGGTGCCAAAAAAGGACGGCTCATTCCGTCCTGTTCTGGACCTAAAACTGCTCAACAAGCATGTGAACGCCAGGCGGTTCCGGATGGAATCCCTACGCTCAGTCATTGCCTCAATGTCTCAAGGAGATTTCCTAGCATCAATAGACATCAAGGATGCTTATCTCCACGTGCCGATTGCTACAGAGCACCAACGCTTTCTACGCTTCGTGATAGGAGACGACCATCTTCAGTTCGTAGCTCTGCCATTTGGTCTAGCGACAGCCCCACGGGTGTTCACCAAGATCATGGCGGCAGTGGTAGCAGTCTTGCACTCTCAGGGACACTCTGTGATCCCTTACTTGGACGATCTACTGGTCAAGGCACCCTCTCAAGAGGCATGCCAACTCAGCTTGACTGTTGCACTGGAGACTCTCCAGACGTTCGGGTGGATCATCAACTTCTCAAAGTCAAATCTGTCACCGACCCAATCACTAACGTATCTTGGCATGGAGTTTCATACTCTCTCAGCGATAGTGAAGCTTCCGCTGGACAAGCAGAGGTCACTACAGACTGGGGTGCAGGCTCTCCTTCAAAGTCAGTCGCACTCCTTAAGACGCCTCATGCACTTCCTCGGGAAGATGGTGGCGGCAATGGAAGCGGTTCCGTTTGCGCAGTTTCATCTGCGCCCACTTCAATGGGACATTCTCCGCTAATGGGACGGGAAGTCAACATCCCTGGACAGGAAAGTCTCCCTTTCCCAGACGGCCAAGGACTCTCTGCAGTGGTGGCTTCTTCCCACCTCATTATCACAGGGAAAATCCTTCCTACCCCCATCCTGGGCGGTGGTCACGACAGACGCGAGTCTGTCAGGGTGGGGAGCAGTTTTTCTCCACCACAGGGCTCAGGGTACGTGGACCCAGCAGGAGTCCACCCTTCAGATCAATGTTCTGGAAATCAGAGCAGTGTATCTTGCCCTACTAGCCTTCCAGCAGTGGCTGGAAGGAAGGCAGATCCGAATTCAGTCGGACAACTCCACAGCGGTGGCATACATCAACCACCAAGGGGGGACACGCAGTCGGCAAGCCTTCCAGGAAGTCCGGCGGATTCTGATGTGGGTGGAAGCCACAGCCTCCACCATATCCGCAGTTCACATCCCCGGCGTAGAAAACTGGGAAGCAGACTTCCTCAGTCGCCAGGGCATGGACGCAGGGGAATGGTCCCTTCACCCAGACGTGTTTCAGGAAATCTGTCACCGCTGGGGGGTGCCGGACGTCGACCTAATGGCGTCACGGCACAACAACAAGGTCCCAACCTTCATGGCACGATCTCGCGATCAAAGAGCGCTGGCGGCAGACGCCCTAGTACAAGATTGGTCGCAGTTCCGGCTCCCTTATGTGTTTCCACCTCTGGCACTCTTGCCCAGAGTGCTACGCAAGATCAGATCCGATTGCAGCCGCGTCATACTTGTCGCCCCAGACTGGCCGAGGAGGGCGTGGTACCCGGATCTGTGGCAGCTCACGGTCGGCCAACCGTGGGCACTACCAGACCGACCAGACTTACTGTCCCAAGGGCCGTTTTTCCATCGGAATTCTGCGGCCCTGAACCTGACTGTGTGGCCATTGAGTCCTGGATCCTAGCGTCTTCAGGATTGTCCCAAGGGGTCGTTGCCACCATGAGACAGGCTAGGAAGCCCACGTCCGCTAAGATCTACCACAGAACGTGGAGGATATTCTTATCCTGGTGCTCTGCTCAGGGAGTGTCCCCCTGGCCATTTGCATTGCCTACCTTTCTTTCTTTCCTGCAATCTGGGTTAGAAAAAGGTTTGTCGCTCGGCTCCCTTAAAGGTCAGGTCTCGGCGCTATCCGTCTTTTTTCAGAGGCGTTTGGCACGCCTTCCTAAGGTGCGCACGTTCCTACAGGGGGTTTGCCATATCGTACCCCCGTACAAGCGGCCGTTAGATCCATGGGATCTGAACAGGGTACTAGTTGCCCTCCAGAAGCCGCCCTTCGAGCCTCTGAGGGAGGTTTCACTTTCTAGACTATCACAGAAAGTGGCTTTTCTGGTAGCGATCACGTCTCTTCGGAGAGTGTCTGAGCTGGCAGCACTATCATCCAAGGCTCCCTTCCTGGTCTTCCACCAGGACAAGGTAGTGCTGCGCCCCATTCAGGAGTTTCTCCCGAAGGTGGTATCCTCTTTTCATCTTAATCAGGATATCTCTTTGCCTTCGTTTTGTCCTCATGCAGTTCATCGGTATGAGAAGGATTTACATTTGTTAGATCTGGTGAGAGCACTCAGAATCTACATTTCCCGCACGGCGCCCTTGCGCCGTTCGGATGCACTCTTTGTCCTTGTCGCTGGTAAGCGCAAAGGGTCGCAGGCTTCTAAGGCCACCCTGGCTCGATGGATCAAAGAACCGATTCTTGAAGCCTACCGTTCTGCTGGGCTTCCGGTTCCATCAGGGCTGAAGGCCCATTCTACCAGAGCCGTGGGTGCATCCTGGGCATTACGACACCAGGCTACGGCTCAACAGGTGTGCCAGGCAGCTACCTGGTCGAGTCTGCACACTTTCACCAAACATTATCAGGTGCATACCTATGCTTCGGCGGACGCCAGTCTAGGTAGAAAAGTCCTGCAGGCGGCAGTTGCCTCCCCGTAGGGGAGGGCTGTCTTGCAGCTCTAACATGAGGTATTTCTTTACCCACCCAGGGACAGCTTTTGGACGTCCCAATCGTCTGGGTCTCCCAATAGAGCGCCGAAGAAGAAGGGAATTTTGTTACTTACCGTAAATTCCTTTTCTTCTAGCTCTTATTGGGAGACCCAGCACCCGCCCTGTTGTCCTTCGGGATTTTTGGTTTGTTTGCGGGTACACATGTTGTTCATGTTGAACGGTTTTCAGTTCTCCGATGTTACTCGGAGTGAATTTGTTTAAACCAGTTATTGGCTTTCCTCCTTCTTGCTTTTGCACTAAAACTGGTGAGCCAGTGATCCCACTGGGGGTGTATAGCCAGAAGGGGAGGGGCCTTACACTTTTTAGTGTAATTGCTTTGTGTGGCCTCCGGAGGCAGTGCTATACACCCAATCGTCTGGGTCTCCCAATAAGAGCTAGAAGAAAAGGAATTTACGGTAAGTAACAAAATTCCCTTCGTTTTAACTGTTTTTAAATTGTATCAGTGCACTGCTAATAAAGGTTTGTTTTCATATTGTACTATGGGTTGTGCGTCGTATGCAATGTCTTTTCTCCTTTTTTAACCCTTTACGTGCTCCATTGCATTATCAGCACCCCTTTGTTTTGTTTATCTGGCTATTGTGGTGCATTCTCCTCCCCTTGCTGCTAATGTAAACAGCAGACACACGTGAGTGCTCCAGCCACCGGCTTCCTGCAGAGGCTAGGGAGACTGTGTCCGCTGTTTAGGAGGCAGGAGCAGTGTGTCGCTGCAGTCATGTGTGGCCCAGAGGAAGTGCAGATCACTGCAGTGTCCTGGCCAGAGCACGGCATACCATCACAGCACAGCCCGCAGTCTCTGTGCTGAATGCTCACATTGCTTTGGTCCTGCCTCTGCACTAGAAACAAAGTCTCCTGTAACAGGATCTGCAGTGATGCAATGGAGAGGTGGGACAGAGCAGCACAGAACAGCACAGTTCCCTGCCTCTTCATGACCTCACTGCAGGTCCTCGAGATATGGGAGACTGTTTCTAGTGCAGAGACAGGACCAAACTGAAAGCTAGGTGACATCACATCTGTAAAAGTAAGCAATAAATATAGTATATATATATATATATATATATATATATATATACACACTCTCACACACACATTGGACGATCACACATATAAGAACGGGGAACATACATATTTCACGATGGGGGCCATATATACCTGGAAGGGACCCAGAATGGGGGATATGAGTACAGAATTTGGGGATGTTATTACCTCCATAAGCGTCAGCAGCAGACCTCTTACCCCCCCCCCCCCCCTTTTCTTTCTATTTTTTTTCCTCCTCTAAAACAAGGATGCATCTTATAGTCCGAAATATACGGTATATTTTTGAGTAAACTGTAAATAGTTTTTTATTCT
Source organism: Anomaloglossus baeobatrachus (assembly GCF_048569485.1). Taxonomy (NCBI): domain Eukaryota; kingdom Metazoa; phylum Chordata; class Amphibia; order Anura; family Aromobatidae; genus Anomaloglossus; species Anomaloglossus baeobatrachus. Next base: position 558,689,379 of record NC_134354.1, on the reverse strand, counting down.
ATAAACTTCTGACAACATGTCTCCGAATTTCCAAGCAAAAAATTTTGTATTTATTTTCTGAAAATGAGAAATCGTCAAAATAACAAAAAAATGCATTGCTTTCAGACCTCCAAATAATGTAATTTTGACCATTTCTCATTTTCAGAAAATAAATACAAAATTTATTGCTTGGAAATTTGGAGACATGTTGTCATTAGTTTATAGAATAAAAGAACAATTTACATGATACTCAAAAATATACCTATAAAGAGAAAAATCAGAAAAACTGAACATTTTGAAGTGGTCTCTTAATTTTTGCCAGAGCTGTATATATAATATAATTATTCAACCAACTTACAGTTGGCTTTTAAAGCACTTCTTCAACCCCTTCATAAGAGCCCAGCTGCCCTCCATACCTAAGCCAATGCTTTCTAAAATGTTTCATGCCATATGCTGATGTGGGCTGATCGATCTGATGAGTGTCACATCCTTGATGTAAATCCATGGTATCATGCCCACAGAGGTGTGATACCACGGAAAACATGCGAAAGCCCACAGGGCGATGAGACGCCCATGGGGCTAGAGCCTCTGCTCATTTACATACAGAACACATAAGTAATAACACACATTTTTATACATTCACATTACACATTATTACAACACAGGGATGGGTAGGGAGGAGTTACTAGGTCACACAGCCCCCTACTTGTAGGTCAGAACACACAAATATATAGGGTAAACAAGAGGACAAGAGTCAAAAGTGCCAAAAAGTGAAAATACAATTTTATTAATACAATCATAGATGTGCAATCAGCAAAAAAGGAGAAGTAAAAACAAGGGATGTGAGTGAACGTAAACAGGACCGCTGAATAGATAATATTTGGAGATGACTAGTCAGGTAGATCAAAAAAATGCAGGGGAAATGTCAGAGTAAATGTTACTGGGATAGTATATAAAGTGCACGTGCAAAGATACATGTAAATAACCTGCTCAGTCCGGTGATGAAGAGTGTGTGCACACTTATGTATGTCAGAGGAACGGGGCAAAGCTTACATGGTCAAATATCCCTGCACGCGCAGCGTGCCCGTGTCCTCCTGCTGTTGGCGTGCTTGCCGTCGCTATGGCGGCCGCACTCTCGCGGGAGCGGGATGACGCGTCCCCTCTCTCGCGCGTGCGCGTTGCCGCCCGACGGCTGGCCCACCTCCACCATGACGCCGCTGACGCGTGTGCGCGTCATCTGAGGATATGACGTTTGTGGAAGTAAGAGGGCAGTTTACGATATAAACCCCTAGGCTTGAACGAGCATGGCGCTGCCTTCTCCCTCCCTGAGGAAGCCGAACTAGAGCACAGGCTCTTAGTGGCGAAACGTACGTTGGTGGGTTATGGGGGAGCCTTTTTCTCTGCATATTCAGGATTATGTACTTTAGACTATGTACTGGCCACTTTTTTGATGCACTGGCCACTTTATTGTATGCATTTATTCAAGTGATTTGACTACATATTTTCCCTATGCATTTGGGGTATCTGAGCAGGTTATTTACATGTATCTTTGCACGTGCACTTTATATACTATCCCAGTAACATTTGCTCTGACATTTCCCCTGCATTTTTTTGATCTACCTGACTAGTCATCTCCAAATATTATCTATTCAGCGGTCCTGTTAATGTTCACTCACACCCCTTGTTTTTACTTCTCCTTTTTTGCTGATTGCACATCTATGATTGTATTAGTAAAATTGTATTTTCACTTTTTGGCACTTTTGACTCTTGTCCTCTTGTTTACCCTATGTTATTTTGAGTCTGTGCAATGGTCTTACCGACCTGTCTGGGGTAATTATTGCCCAGCATGATTTCTCATACTGCTGTATGGGGGTTCCTATATTTAATCACATAAATATATAGTTTATACAGGAAAAAACGGGGGTGACATTGATATGTTCCTTTAAAACTAGTCTTTAATTTTATTTATTTTTTTTTTAATTTAGACTGAGTAATTGCTCCATTAAGTCTGGAACAGATTTTTCTTCTTCTTCCTCCTATGCTCCTCCATTCCAAAGTTATGATCGTTGGTAATAAACATTGAAAATCTCCCTTCAAGTGACTGGGCGTCTACCAAACAATGTCTCTGTAAGTGTTAATTGGATGGGGGCACAAGACAAAAACTACCAGAATCAATGTAACCGGTGGAGGAAGTACTAATAATATATATATATCTCTATATCCATTGAAAGATCATCGTTATCAATTAGACTTGTTCATCTTTTTGGATATATTCTTTCAAGCATAGCTGTCCTTGTAGTAGTTTTCACGTTACATAACTTACCACTTTCTAGAAACATATAAGTAATCATATGACACATTGCCGAACTAGGCACATGAGCATACCGCAATAAATGTTTACAACAAACTACATGTTAGTTATATAGTACCTGAAAGATTGTGAGGAACATAAACTTTATTTCAGGAATATGATTTATAGGCTATTTTTGTTTTCTGGTTAATGTTTCACATGTACTTAAAATGTTTGTAGGGAGTTTCTGGTATTTTTTTTATCATAAAAATACCAATGCAAAACCTATGTTGTCAAATGAACACCTCCGAGCTCCCGAACTGTCACACATTGGTGCTGGAGGAGACTACTGTGATCAGTACAGTAAGTTAGACTATCCCCCTTCTGTCATTTTAATGGTATTTGCAAAATGCTTTATGATAGTAGACTCTTATGTATCAAAATAGCATTGCAAAAATGATCCCCCCTTTTGGCACAAACGTCCCAATATTGTACAGCTCATTGTAGTCTCATTGCAAAAAAAAAAAAAGCTAATAAATCTTCCTGTAAGTGCATGTAGACAGACATGTTCTGTGTTAAAGGGAATCTGGCTCCAGGTTTTTGCCCCCCCCCATCCCCCCATCTGAGAGCAGCATAATATAGAGACTGAGACCTGCTTCCAGCAATGAGTCACTTACTGAGCTGTTTGCTATCAAATTGATAAAATTAATGTTTTCTCTGCTCTGTAGATCTAGCAGTTATACAGAGCTGATGAATATGCTGGTAGCATATTAGCATGCGAAGTAGTCCTCTAATGATAAAATCACTGTTTAATCAGCAGTAGATTATCAAAACTACACTAAGCAGCCCAGTAGGTGACACAACACTGGAATCGGGGTCACTGCCCCTATATTTTACTGCTCTCAGATTAGGGGTTAAAAACCTGGTGGCAGATTCCCTTTGTCCCTGGTGAGAGTGCTTTGATGACTTGGAATGAATCAAATTGTAAATTCATTTTTATAATTTTTCAGGGAATTCAAAGGAGGAAGTTAATAGCTGGGGTCCCCTTTTCTTATTCTGAGGGAAGATTGGTTACGCTCTGTCCTCTCACCCTATCCTGTCTGGCACTGCATTGACAAGCCTTGATGTAAGAGGGTAATGTGTAATTCATGACTACTAGTTGGATGACACTCCAGTGACACTAAAGGCTGCTTTACACCAGACAATCTATCGTGCGATAGATCGTCGGGGTCACGGTTTTCGTGACGCACATCCGGCATCGCTGGCGATGCCGGCCTGTGTGACACCTCCTAGCGACGCAGTATCGCTCACAAATCGTTCCATAATATCGGTTCTGAAATCGGGCGCTGGTTGTTCATCGTTCCTGTGGCATTACACGTTGCTCCGTGTGACACCACGGGAGCGATGAACATCGCATACCTCTCTCCCGCATCAGCTGCCGGCTCTATGTGGAAGGAAGGAGGTGGGCGGGATGTTTACATCCTGCTCATCTCCGCCCCTCGGCTTCTATTGGCCGGCGGCCGTGTGACGTCGCTGTGACGCCGAACGTCCCTCCCACTCCAGGAAGTGGACGTTCGCTGCCCACAGCGTGGTCGCACGAGAGGTAAGTATGTGTGACGGGGGTTACCGACTTTGTGCGCCACGGGCAGCGATTTGCCCGTGACGCAAAAAGGACGGGGGCGGGTACGATCGTTTGTGAAATCGCACAATCGGTCGTACCATGTAAAGCAGCCTTTAACACTTGCTATCTGGTTTCTGCACAGATTACAACTGTCCGTTTGAGGTCTTTGCAGGTGGCCACTTTGATCAGCGGAGAACCATTTTAATGGCTACATATGATTGGGTGCTGGTTCATATATAATGTACATTTTCCAGCAGGAGTGAGTCTGCAATGATAGTTTGTCCTCTTAACTTAAATCCCTTAGATAAGAGGTCCCCAACCTGTGGCTCGGGAGTCACATGTGGCTCACAGCCACATGACTTCTAGACTGGTACATTTGCACCAGCACTTGCAAACAACTATGAAGAGCAGGTCTCCAGATGGTGACATTTGTGAATAGCCCCACACAGATCTGAATGGAGGTTGGATCCCCTGAATCTTGGTATACTGCCTTGGTGTGATTTCTGTGGAAAAGCTTTGGCTGTCATTATGCTGATAATGGGGGCTCTGGGTGTCACTACTGTGCAAGGCGGGAGCTAAATGTGGCTCGCAACCCTCTCTGAGAGCAGAATGTGGGTCTTGAGGTCACAAAGGTTGGGGACCACTGCCTTAGACATGGCCTCTATGTAATTTGTAATTGGTAAGAGGGAGTGGACTTTCTCTGTTTCACCATCAGCTCCTCCTGAGACTGAATTGTGGGCTATTGATAGGTTGCAATGGCAGGTTGGGGTCTAATAATGATCCCCTATGGCTGTCATCTTAGAACACGTAATTGATGGCCGGGCAGTTTTCCACTGGCTGGCACAATACACTGCAATACATAAGCATAAGGGTAATCAGGCTTGTATACGTACAAGTCCCAAAGTGAAACTGAAAAAAGATAGAAAATATCAAATAATGGAAATTAATATTTCCTCTATATGGACTGCTTTATTATATAAAAAGTAAGAAAAAAGTTGATATAAGTGGTAGCGTTGGTGTGAATGGATATGCGGGACCCAGTCTATTAGTGCCATCAGTAACCTGTCCATGTTGGATGGGAGCCTTGAGAACCATCTTCTACCTCTCATCATCCGTGGCTCCTCTTTTGATTGTTGACTTCAACAATGATGTTGTGCCGGGCAGCTAACCAAATCAAGGTCCTCTGAATACAAAGCGATCAAAAGTCACATGTACTCAGAAATTATACCAATAAAAAGATCAACTCCTCCTGCAAAAGACAAACTCCATCCGTGGAAAAATGTTAATCTTTTAAAAACTTTTTTAATATTCAAAAGTAATAAATGTGAAAAACTATATATATTTTAGTATCTCATTAATTGTGCTGACCTGCAGAATACGTTTAATGCCTTAAAACTAAAATCATCCTAAAAATTGCTGTAATGTTTTCCTTCCGTCCTCCATGCTCCTCCCAAAAAATGAAGAAAAGATAATCCATTAATTATATGTATACCAAATTGGCATCATTAAAAAATACCTTACTTGTGCTGCAAAAACAAACCCTTAGATAATATAGCTTTATTGACAGAAAAATTAAACTGCTCTTGGGAAAATAAAACAAAATTGGCTAGTCCTAAAGTGCAAATTGTGCAGATTCTTAAAGGGAATTTGTCAGCAAATTTTTACCTCATCTGAGAGGAGGAGGATGTAGGCAAATAGGCTCTGAATCCAACGTTGTTTCACTGAGATTACTAAGCATTATGATTTATCAAGCAGCAGAGCTGAGAGTCTGTCCCGTACACACCAAGCTCTTAATAGAGTTTGTATGCTAACAGGTGTTAATCACAGGAGAGGCCGTGTCAGACGCCCTGCGTTTGACATTGTAGTCCAGCAATCATAATTACTAGGTGATAAAGCCTTTAGTTTAAGTAAACAACAGTACACAGCCTGATGATAGGCATAGTTGATTCTTTAAAGGGAACCTGTCACCAGATTTTTCCCCTATAAGCTGCGGTCACCACCAGTAAGAGCTCATATACAGCATTCTGGAATACTAAATATAAGTGCCTAAACCGCTCTGTATAACATAAAGATCTTTTATTATACTCACCTGTGGGGCAGTCCGGTAGGATGGGCATCGTTGATCTTGATCCGGCACCTCCTCTCTGCTTGTGATCGCCGTCATCTTTCCCTTCTTTGTGTGGTTGACACATCCTACGTCATCCGCACAGTGTCCTCCATGAAACTCCTGCGCACTACTCTCTGTACTGTAATGCGCAGGTACTGGGAAAGGTCAAAGACTGCCCATGCATGTGCACTACAATGCTTTGATATGCCCTCATCAGGACAAAGAGAAGTGCAGGAGCGCAATGAAGGATAGGCGGCCCTGGATAAAGATCAGTGACGCCCTTCGGAACGGACAACTCCATAGGTGAGTATAATGAAAGGTCTTTTTTATGTTATACAGATCTGCTTTGGTACTTATATACAGCATTCAAGAATACTGTACATAAGGGCTGTCTGTTGGTGGCCGCAGTGTATAGGAGAAAAATCTGGTGTCAGATTCCCTTTTAGCCCAATAACCCCTATAGCATGCTGACCTCAGATTATTTAGTAAAAACCTGCTGACCAATTCCCTTTAAGGGGTTGCACATTGAGCTCTGCTACATGTATGACTTAAAAGAATATATATTTTTTTGTCAGATTGAGAAACTAGAAATAAATCTAGAATAAATCATTTTGCTGAAAGATATTATTGACAGCAGGCGTGTGCTTTTGGGTGGTGCCTGAATTTCATTATAAGGCTGGTGTCACCCTTGCGATTGCCTCGCGTGTATCTCGCGCAAGTCTCGCGGTGCATCACCCGGCATGGACTCACACACTCCTCACAGGAGCATCACAGCTGCATAGAGATGAAAGCAACCGACCCGCTCCTGTGAGGAAAGTGTGAGTCCGTGCCGGGTGATGCAGCACGAGACACGAGCGAGATACACGCGAGGGAATCGCAAGCGTGACGCCGGCCTAAAAGCGAGTATAGAAGTTCTTGTTCCTAATCTTCAGCTGTGGAAATTTGCTCTTGCCTCTTTACTATAAATGCTATTATAATGCTAATATACTATTGTGCAGAATATTGTAAGAAAGACTAGTGTACCAATATAATATAAGAACACGTTTCTATATTACCCATTATAATAAGACACCGCTGTATCTTATAGTTAGATAAGGAGGCCTGAGGATCCATGGTATGTTAAGTATTTCAGTTATTTGGGGATTTCTGTGTCCTTGGTGTTGGATATTGCTTAGAGATCCCAATCCCAATTGAAGGATCTTCTTCACCAACCATCCTGAAACAATTGTGTCCTGACAGGTTGCAGTACGTGATGTGCCAGGTGTATTTCCTTTCCTCTACTTTGATGGTGCTGAGAATCAAATCTTTGTTTTTTCATACAGACTTGGTTTTTCATCAAGAACAAAGCCCTCATTTGGCTGTTCGTAGGGCGATACGAGGGAATCATCCACTGGCACCTTTTTGCCACATATCCTTTTATAAATTTGGTAAGCTGGGAAAATAAAACAAATAAAAGATTATATAAAATACCTATGAATGCCAAATTCATGTCTGTAATTTGTGGTTCATGTTCGTGCTTTAATTACTAAAATTTGTCGCCTGGATAAATTGGACTTAACACTGGGAATCCTGAAAGACCATCCGTCATGGATCTGCCATTCTCCCTTGCTCATACAGTAAATGAAAAGAATCGTGCAGTTGTTCATGGCTTGTGTGGCCTAAAGTACAGTTTATTGTATCTATTGGTTAGTATAAGAAGAAAAACTGACTGAAGAGATCCAAACTAATTGGAGTTGAACAAATCGCTTCTCGCAACCCCGGTCCATGTCAGTGCTATCTGGTCGTGGACAGGAGCTGCTCAAATTTCCTTACACTTCGGAATACTAAGCTCGGCTTATGTTTAGCCAGTATGGTGAGATGTCACCTGTTCTCCACATGCCACACAGATGATATCACGTTAGGTCGGCCGGTAAACCCGGAAGCTCATGCAGCTCCTGTCCATAGCCAGAGAACACTGACCTGGACAGGGTTATGAGGAGCAATCTGCTCAATTCTAAAACTAAAGGGAATCTGTCAGCAGGTGTTTGCCATGTATTCTGAAAACAGTATGCTGCAAGGGTTAACATTCAGATTACAGCCCTGCGTCTCTTATCACAAAGTTTGTTTTTGTTTACTTATCACAGTTTGTTTTTGTTTATGGGCGAGAGCAGCTCCCAGAGCTCTGCTACATGCAAAAAAATTAAATCTTTGATTATATCAGAATGGCTGCAGCCAGTAAACTACATCATTGGATTCAGGATGTTTTTTCCTACATCATTCTACTCTCAGATGAAGCAGCAAACACCTACTGACAGATTCCATTTAATACTGAAGGGGCAATAAAACCTGTAGAAATTGATGGAAACTGATTTATTTGTTTTGTTTTTGCCAAATGTAATGGTAAAATACATAAAGTGTTAAAACACAGCTATTAGTTTCTAATTAACATCTAAAAAGCATTAAGATAAAGTTAGAGTAACCGTCATTGTAATATTTATTTCATAAAACAAAAGAATTTAGAAAATAAGAAACTTTGTTATACAATTTTCTCGAAGAAATCTTCTTTTTTCTCTTGTATTGGTATTTCACTCTCAAGTTATAGGTAAATTTTGTAATATGTGTCTTCGGTGAGTACAGATTTTCCCATTGCTGAGATAAGAGATGACAGTTAGTGCTTTTATTCTATGGAAAGAGGGAGGAGCTAGAGGCAGACAAAAGCATTCTACTGCAAATGCTCCTAACACTACAGTTAGGCTGTACAGTGCGTTTTTGATGCAGATTTGGTGCGGCCATAGCCTTACAGTTCTCTATAGAATTTTATGAGCGACAAGTGTCATCTCCTATGTCAGTAATGGGAAAATCCGTATTCACCGATGACAGATTTTACAAGTGAGTTCAGAATTGTGATAATGAAGGATCAGATCAGGAATAGAAAGAAGCAGATTTCTCTGATAACATACTATATATTACAAAGTATCTTTTGATTTATGAAAAGAAAAAAAATTGTAAAGACCATATTGTAACCAATATATATTTTCATGTCAGTGTAGTTGTCATTCTCCATTTCTACTCCTGATTTTTAGCTTCGCACTAAGAACAATAAAAGCTAAGCAGGAGACTTACCTATTAGGAAAAGGATGGCAATCAGGATTTGGAAAATACTGTATATTAGTGGGAATGTGAAGATCAGTCCCAGCTGCTCCGGTGTGAATGAGAGCTGTACAATGGTAGAACATAGCTGCGTGTTCTGCAGGCCGGTCTCTAGCGCCACAGTGCGACACCTAAATATATTATTATCAGTGACGTACAAGTAATCCATCATTCAAATGCATTTATACCCTTATTGCATTATTTAAAAACCAGTGTTAACTTTATTCTTTATTAAATTCCTTCCTCTTAACTACTTTGCACTCAATCTTTACCTCCTTCATCTTTCAGAAGGAGCGCTCATAAATAGGAGTAAAGGGTGCTTTACACGCTGCGATATCGGTACTGATATCGCTAGCGAGCGTACCCGCCCCCTTCGGTTGTGCATCATGGGCACATCGCTGCCCGCGGCGCACAACATCGCTAACACCCGTCACACGGACTTACCTTCCCTGCGACGTCGCTCTGGCCGGCGAACCGCCTCCTTTCTAAGGGGGTGGTTTGTGCGGCGCCACAGCGACATCACACGGCAGTCGTCCAATAGCAGAGGAGGGGCGGAGATGAGTGGCTGGAATATCCCGCCCACCTCCTTCCTTCCTTATTGCCAGTGGACGGAGGTAAGGAGATGTTCGTTGCTCATGCGGTGTTACACATAGCGATGTGTGATGCCGCAGGAACGAGGAACAACATCGCTACTGACCAGACAACGATTTTTCATAAATAAACGACCTCTCTCAGACAAACGATTTTTGCCACTTTTGCGATCGTTTAAGATCGCTCCAGCCTGTCACACGCTGCGATGTCGCTAACGATGCCGGATGTGCGTTACAAACACCGTGACCCCGATGATATATCGTTAGCGATGTTGCAGCGTGTAAATGGCCCTTTACTCTATGAGAACTAGTCAAGGACGATTACAACTGCTCAGCTACTTGGTCAGTCTGTTTGTTTATATCACTGTCCAGCATCATTCTCTACAGTAGCGATGTCAATAAAGATGGAATACATTACCTTCGCCATGATAAATTTGCCATCACTGCTAGAAGAAAGCCCATTGTGAATCCTATAGCAGGGAAGACAGTTCCTACAATCCACAATTTTGGATCGATGATCCAGGATCCTTTGTACAATACTCCTCCAATCACGGCTACGGTGACAATGAGAATTCCTCCTGTTATTGATCCCACCTAAAACAAAAAAAGACCATGATTTTTTTCAGGGAGGAATGCATAGCATTTTTCTGCCCAAATATTTTTAAATCCAGCAGTAATAAAATTATGGCTTCTCAGTTGATAGTGTGAATCTTCTAGTGGAAAACACTTCTGTAATATAATTTTTTGACATTTTAATATACCCATTACATTTTTATTTTTCTCAAAGTTCAGGAGCCATAAATTAATTAATACCCTATTCTAGAAATAGAAATGTATTCAGACCTGAGAGGATCCAAAAATAATGTGAAACCCAAACCAGCCAATACACTTAAAGGGAATCTGTCAGCAGGTTTTTGCTAATTCTTCTGAGAGCAGCATAATGTAGATAAGGAGATTCTGAATGTAAGGATGTATCAAATAGATTACTGGGTGCAGCCATTCTGACACAATCAGAATTTTTAGCTTCAGTCATGTAGCTGAGCCAAGATAGCTTCTCCACCCACACCAGGCTCTCTATAGAGATTGACATGAAGTGTCAATCACAGCAGGGGGCGAGTCAGACAACATGACAGGAGCCAGCTAGTCCCAGCAATGATAATCATCAAGTGATAAAGCCTTTAGTTTAAGAAAACAACAGCACAGGGCCTGATAAGAGAGGCATAGTGTTATAGGGATAGGGAGTTTTGCACAAACTTCACCAACTGTCATGGTGGCATTGGACACTGTTCAGATTGTAGATTCTGACACTCCGCCCGATGGTTTCTCTGGTGACTGGGATCAACATAGGCAGACTCAGTCAATGACCTGCTGTGTGCTGATTCATAGGCAGGCAGCAAGAGTTATTCTTTGTTGGTCTGCTTGCTCCTTTAAATATGTTGTGGGGAGGCCTAACACATCTGCTCTTACTCCTATTTATGCTGGTTGAAACTCAGCCATGCCAGCTATAGTTTTTTTCTGTGTTTGTCTGTGAGGTGTGGTGTTCCAGACTGTGAAAATTATCATATAAGAAAACGGGTATATGCCGCGCTAAAAGACCACTGATGTCAGGATAATGAAACAATCTCTTTTTTATTTCAGCAATCCAACGCGTTTGAGAGACAAGGACTGTCTCTTTCTTCAAGGAAAAAAGAAATCAACTTGATCGTTGAAATCGTTGATTTCTTTTTTCCCTGAAGAAGGAGACGGTCCTTGTCTCTGAAACACGTTGGATTGCTGAAATAAAAAAGAGATTGTTTCATTATCCTGACATCAGTGGTCTTTTAGCGCGGCATATACCCGTTTTCTTATATGATATATTTTACCACGTTTTGCACGGGGCCGCTGCTTGGACCACGCGGACACTCACATGCTTGCTAAGGAGTTGTGACTGGCACAACCCAATCAGGTGAGTGTACCTCTCTTTACTCCTAATGGTAAATACCGGGTAAGACCTATTGCGCCTTCTGTCTCCCCATCTCTAGTGAACTGTGAAAATTGTGCTCTTTGCTCGGTGCGGTTGTGGAGATTTCCCCTGTTGTTTAGTTGCTTGCCTCCTGCTCTTGTGTTTCCTCCTGAATCATTTATTGTCTTAACCTTTGTGTGTGAATGCTGTGTGACACAGTTTTTGTTTTCTCTTGTCTGTCTTTATCAGTAGGTTTTATCACACTCCAGTACTGTCCTTCCCTGGGGTAAGGGGGAGGGGAAATCAGATCAGGACTGGTCAGGAGCAGGGTCAGGAAGGAAACTGAGGCTTCTCCACCATCAGGAGTATCCCTGAGATTAGGGATAACAAGGGCCCCCTTAGCTTGAGGGACAATTAGAAGCCCCGTCTCCCCTCTATCCCATAGTCATCATGACACATAGTTGATTTTTGTCTTTTTCCCCGTGCGGCATGCTGGCTTCAGCTTACATAGCAAAAACCTGCTGACAGTTTTCCTTTAATCCAGACTACACCCCAAATGTAATTTAGACCTTAAAATAAATTCAGACCCGGTCTATTTAATAAATCCACCCATTAAATAATCCGGGGACTTATGATATCCTGTATATTGCATGACAGCTCCATATATTATTAGAGACTCAAAGCTCAGTCCCTACATTTAATTTTACTTTCACAATTGTCTTGACTTTTAATGGCATAAGAATCTAGTGAAGTATACTCTACCTGACAGGTATTTGGAGGGGTTACTGTGGTGTTACCTAATGGAAACCATACAGCCCCAGATAATATACAGTGGGGGAAATAAGTATTTGATCCCTTGCCTTGCTGATTTTGTCTACTGACAATGACATGAACAGTCTAAAATTTTAAGGGTAGGTTAATTTTTACAGTGAGAGATAGAATACCCAAAATAAAATCCAGAAAATCACATTGTATAAATTATATACATTTATTTGCATTTTGCAGAGAGAAATAGGTATTTGATCCCTCTGGAAAACAAAACTTAATACTTGGTGGCAAAACCCTTGTTGGCAAGCACAGCATTAAGACATTTTTTGTAGTTGATGATGAGGTAATGTAACGTCTGCCCTTCACCACATACTCAGGATGACTGTCATGGACAGTCTAGAGCTAGCCACCAAGTCGTCAGGATCTCAAGAACCCTGAAACCCTTTAACCTCTGCAGAGGGATTTGGAATTACACAAGGTCCAGGAGATTGCTGCCTATGGAAGGCTACAATCCAGGAAAGAGTGGTCATCAGGCAGGGTCCAAACCAGGAGGCACAAAAAGTGACAAAATCGGCAGGCAGGAGCATAGTCAGGAAATCAGGCAGAGGTCAAAACCAGAGATGGCAGCAAGGTACAATAACGGCAGGCAGGAGAGTAGTCAATGAGCAAGCAGAGGTCAAAACACAGGGATCAATAGTCAGAACAGAACAGGAACCAGACACTAGGAAGAATACAAAACTATCTCTGGCAGTGACCAGCTGACAAGAGGGGGAATTAGAACTGTGTGGTGTCTTCCCATTGGCTGCAGCTGAATGGTGGTAACTTCAGCTGGAAGACACACGCTACCTACAGTCAGCCTGTAGTACTGCAGGTCACAGGGAAACCAAGCTTAGTGGATGAGTGAAGCCTGCACCCACCAGAGCCACTGGAACCGACTCCTCTCCTATCACCAGCACAGACTATGGTGGGAATATGGTGGTGCCTGGTGACCGAGGTAGAAGTTGTAGGAGCAGACTCCGGTGAGGACGTGACAGGTTTCTGCACATGTCAAGAAGAATTTTGGTCTACTCCTCTTTGCAGATCACCTCTAAATCATTAAGATTTTGAGGTGGTCGCTTGGCAACTTGGAGCTTCAGCTCCCTCTATAAGTTTTCTATGGGATTAAGGTCTGGAGACTGGCCAGGCCACTCCATGACCTTAATGTGCTTATTTTTGAGCCACTCCTTTTTTTGCCTTGGCTGTATGTTTTGGGTCATTATCATGCTGGAAGACCCAGCTACGACCCATTTTTAATGTCTTGGCGGAGGGATGGAAGTTGTCACTTAGAATTTTATGGTATATGGCTCCATCCATTGTCCCATTGATGCAGTCCTGTGCCTTAAGCAGAGAAACACCCCCAAATCATAATGTTTCCACCTCCATGCTTAACAGTGGAGACAGTGATCTTTGGGTCATAGGCAGCATTTCTTTTCCTCCAAACACGGCGAGGTGAGTTAATACCAAAGAGCTCAATTTTTGACAAATCTGACCACAGCACCTTCTCCCAATCACTCTCAGAGTCATCCAAGTGTTTATTGGCAAACTTCACACGGGCCTGCACATGTGCCTTCTTGAGCAGTAGGACTTTGCGGGCACTGCAGGATTTTAATCCATTACGGCTCAATGTGTTACCAATGGGTTTCTTAGTTATAGTGGTCCCAGCTGCCTTTAGATCATTAACAAGTTCCTCCATGTACTTTTAGGCTGATCTCTCACCTTCCTCATGATCCTGGATAGCCCACGAGGTGAGATTTTGCATAATGCCCCAGATTGATGTTGATTAACACTCATTTTGTATTTCTTCCATTTTCTTACTATTGCACCAATAGTTGTCTCCTTCTCACCCAGCGTCTTACTTATCGTTTAGTAGCCCATTCCAGCCTTGTGCAGGTCTATGATCTTGTCCCTGACATCCTTAGAAAGCTCTTTGGTCTTGTCGATGTTGTAGAGTTTAGAGTCTGACTGATTAATTGAGTCTGTGGACAGGAGTCTTTTATACAGGTGACAATTTAAGACAGCTGTCTTTAATACAGGTAACAAATTGATTAGGAGCGTCTCAGTGGTCTGTAGGAGCCAGAACTCTTAATGGTTGGTAGGGGATCTGTGACGCCCTGGCAAAGCCAGGTTGTCACAGAAAGAGTTAATCCTCCTTGGTAATCTGATCTCACACCGGTGCAGCAGGACAAACCACAGCCCCCAGTGTAAGAGAAAAGCAGAGCAGAGGGGAGGGGCTGGAGCAGAGTGTTTGGAGAGGCAGATAGAAGAGGAGTCTGGAGTTGTAGCTCCCAGGCTGATGGTGAAGCGTGCTCCGAGAGGGCCGGGACAGGCTGCGAGTGAGGAAGGGGCCAGAGGTAGCCGGGCAGGGTAGTGGCCCCCCGGTACCTGGGTGACCCGGATCACTGCAGGGGAGTGTATTCCCCGTTCCCGGCTGAGGAGAAAGAGGAAGAGAGTGGAGAGAAAGGCACCTGGCTGCAGGGAAAGAACAACATGAGCTGCTGCACCGTGTGTGGGACACTAACACCCCCGTACCGAAGGCTGTGGACACCGGCAATTCCTAGTTACCAGTGACTCTGTGTGAAATACTTGTGAGTACGCCCGTGCCCTCGGGCACCGCACCGCAGCACTGCGCCCTTCTCCCTGCTTACCCCATCACCGGACCCCGGGACAACCAACCCCCTACCCACGGAGGGGAGGACTAACATCTAGCTGCTCCATACCATCGCTCCCGGGATCCCCATAAAGAGCAGCGGTGGTGTCCACAATCACCACAACCGTGGGTGGCGTCACGGACAATCTCCCTTAACAAATCCCCTTTTACTGTGGAGCCTGGGATCACAGACCGGGTCACGCCACCGTGATACCCACAGAAGTGACCCTGTGGCCCGGATCTGAGTACCCTCTGGTCCCCGGGCGACACATTTGGCGTCACGAACAGGATCGAACCCATCCAGTTACCTGGAGGAAGTGCGCCTTATTCTGGACTGTCAGCGGTGATCCGCTGCAAAAATTTTGAAAGTCGCCATCTTTGCCGCCATTTTGGGCGCGAAAATCTCCCGCCCAGCGCCTTCTTCCCCAAGCGGTGGGCGCGAAAAAGAGGCTCCGACCCCTGAGACCGCGGGCGGAAGTGAAGCTCCGGAGGACCGGAAGCGAAAGGAAAACTTTAAAAGTTGCTGAAAGGACTGCTCCCGAGTACCAAGGGGGAGCAGGAGGAAGATACCGCAGTTTATGTGACCAGGACTGTAAAGGCAGGGACGCCAGGACTTTGCCTAATTCCGTTCCTGGACAAGCAGTAGCCGCAACCCCGATGATATCTTACCCGGCTCCGGCAGTCCGCCCAGCCGCCACGGTGATGACGTCGGCTCCGGCAGTCCGCCCGGCCGCACCGGAGGTGGCACCCGATTGTAAGTCCGCCCCAGATGTGGCGCCAGCCGCTCCCAGGTACCCCGTCACGGCTGTGGAGCAGCCGGAGTGCACCTGCAGAGAGGAGGAGCAGGCCAGTGAGAGATGGAGCCCTCGGCAGTTAGCGAGGCCGGTTGTAGCCGGCGCCGAGGGCATCCAAGTGGGCCTGGCTTCTGAGCAGGAGGCAGAGAACGGAACCCGTGCCCCGTACTGGGAGTGGCGGCAGCGGCAGCGGTAGTGGAGCATGGACGGCTACCCACAAGTTAAAAAGTTGACTGTTTTATGGACTGTCACCCCTGTTGAACGCCCTCAAGTTCAGGAGGAGGCCATCTGCCCCGCAGGTGTGGGGTGGCAGAACGGTTTAAAGTTTTAGAAAATGTACCTCCCGATGTGGGAAGATGTATGATTGTAATGTGTTGATTTTTCCAGTTTTAATAAATGTTGGTGGCCAGACGGCCCGAGGACGGGCCATGTTTTACCAAGGGGGTGTGTGACGCCCTGGCAAAGCCAGGTTGTCACAGAAAGAGTTAATCCTCCTTGGTAATCTGATCTCACACCGGTGCAGCAGGACAAACCACAGCCCCCAGTGTAAGAGAAAAGCAGAGCAGAGGGGAGGGGCTGGAGCAGAGTGTTTGGAGAGGCAGACAGAAGAGGAGTCTGGAGTTGTAGCTCCCAGGCTGATGGTGAAGCGTGCTCCGAGAGGGCCGGGACAGGCTGTGAGTGAGGAAGGGGCCAGAGGTAGCCGGGCAGGGTAGTGGCCCCTCGGTACCTGGGTGACCCGGATCACTGCAGGGGAGTGTATTCCCCGTTCCCGGCTGAGGAGAAAGAGGAAGAGAGTGGAGAGAAAGGCACCTGGCTGCAGGGAAAGAACAACATGAGCTGCTGCACCGTGTGTGGGACACTAACACCCCCGTACCGAAGGCTGCGGACACCGGCAATTCCTAGTTACCAGTGACTCTGTGTGAAATACTTGTGAGTACGCCCGTGCCCTCGGGCACCGCACCGCAGCACTGCGCCCTTCTCCCTGCTTACCCCATCACCGGGCCCCGGGACAACCAACCCCCTACCCACGGAGGGGAGGACTAACATCTAGCTGCTCCATACCATCGCTCCCGGGATCCCCATAAAGAGCAGCGGTGGTGTCCACAATCACCACAACCGTGGGTGGCGTCACGGACAATCTCCCTTAACAAATCCCCTTTTACTGTGGAGCCTGGGATCACAGACCGGGTCACGCCACCGTGATACCCACAGAAGTGACCCTGTGGCCCGGATCTGAGTACCCCCTGGTCCCCGGGCGACACAGATCAAATACTTATTTCTCTCTGCAAAATGCAAATACATTTATTTAATTTATACAATGTGATTTTTCTGGATTTTATTTTGGATATCTAATCAGCAAGAAATCAAATACTTATTTCCCCCACTGTAGTTACTCCAATGACAGATGTGGTATTGGGGTTGTCAGAATTTTGATTGATGTCACCCCTATATCTGCACCAATGCTGATGGGCTCTTTCATACAGTGTTCATGCCTCTATTAAGAGGTTTGTTCTAGCTGAACAAACTAACTGATCAAATTAACTCATGTAGCATCCACAATGTGTGGTTTACAGTATGTCAATGCATCCATTTTTTATTCATAATTGCTTTCCATACCTTTAATATAATTTTTGCTTGTTTGGGCCACTTATAGTTTACAAACATTCCAATTCCAACAGGAACCACTAGAGTTGCCAAAGAAATACCTAATATAAAGAGAAAAGCATGTTGCGAGTATTAATAGTAGGAAAATCATCCTACTTGCCATGAATTAGTTATCATATGCTATAAGTAATGCAGTAATCTCCTCTCTGGTACTAATGGTCAACTTTTAATATTCTGTGAAAGTGCCTGTTTAAAAGAAAAAAATGATAGAAATAGCTATGGTCAGTAATAAACAGAGCAATTTATTTCAATTAGATAATTTATAACTAGTGGAAGTCATGTTAAATGTATCACTCTTGTTACCCTCACACTGACAAGCAAAAGGGTAACAATGTTTTGAACTTTTGACTTTCAGACTCCATATCTTACTATTTACTACAGCTTTGACCGTGAGATAACCATAATTGTATAGACAATCATCTTGGCTATCTCATACATAACTTTGACTTGTAACTATTAGGCATATGATTAGTTATGCAGATTATTGTCATGTCTGCAACACTGCTGAGTTTGGACCAACTGCGCCACGAGCAGAGCTCACCCCAGAGGGACATAGCTAATTGACTACCTGGTCTTCAGTAGAGCCTCTGGTGGTGAGGATAGGCTGGGCTGCAGGTAGTCCCCAGGTACCACTCACAGGGCAGTTCCCGGATCTGCAGCAGCTGACTGATCGGTCAAGGCAGACATACGAAGCACAAATGGTACAGGCAGAGACGGAGTTAGACGGTCTGAGGTCGGGGCATGCAGCATAGGTATAAAAGACGTAGCCGGGTTAGGAGTTGAGAGATCAAGATATACAGGTACATAAGTAAGGTCAGTAGCAAGAGAGACAAAGGTAAATGTAGCCAGACAGGGAACAAGACATAAACTGACTTAGACCAAACCTCGAGCCAAGTCTGGAGGGAGCCGTTGCCTTATAAATCCACTATGGACAGCATATTGGATAGAGGAGCAACACACACAGGAGGCAGAGTCTGATCACACCTTACTACAGCTGGGTTGAGACTGTCTAGCAACAGGTGGATAAAGCAGTGCTGAATGTTTCACCAGGAACAACTAACAAGGCAAATTGACAATAGAAGGAGCAGAGTGACATTCACTGCATTGTTTCTGTTTTGCTTTTAATGGTGGAAAAATATTTTTTCTTTCTATATAATACAAATTACAACCTCACATTCCCTAATACCTCAGTGTTTTATTAGGTTGATTCCCAAGTGAAAGGTCACTGGTTCGAATAAAGCAGCAGCCATGAAGACGATTTCCCAAGAAAAGAGAAACAGCATCATCCAGCTCATCGAGGCCGGTCTCCCCGCCAAGAAAATTGCCAAGCTACATTGTAAGGGGGTAATTGGACCCCCGAGCAGTAACAGAGAATCCCCCCCTGAAGACGCCACACGGTGTGGTGGTGAATGTTTGTCAAAAGTATTACAGTAATGATAAAATGTTATCTGCTGTGTTAGGTAGTAAATAGATTCTCCGCTAGGTGTCAGTAGAGAGTAGGTGGTTCCCCTGGTAACAGTGGCAGGGAGGGAGGAGATTTGTAGCCTAGTTGGGAGATGGGCTGGGAAAGTAGTGCAGTCAGACCTGACATGCCAGAGAGTCAGTGTGGGAGCTGATTAGAGAAGTGAAGGTGATACAGGAACGCCTGTAAGCAGAGAAGAGACCTTTGGGAAACAGGAACGCCTGTGACCAGCAAACAGAGTAGACCTTTGAGAAAGGTTAGAAAACTTGGAACTTGTCCTTAACCGGTAGTACATACTGGATCCACTTCATAGGCTGAGAAACCCCTGGGATAGGGCTTGACTAAAACCGGGTCGGAGTGCAGCTATCACGGGGATAACACGTTGGCCCCTGCAGGTGAAGGAAAGTGTCCGGAGGAGAGTGTTTAAGGCAGTGAAAAAAGGAAACCGTCAGTAAGAAGTGGGTTGTAAAGAGAACCTGTAACGTTAGAATTGTGGTACTGAAGTAAACCTGCTGCAACAAACCATGGAAACCTTGTACAATAAACTGTTGTCTAGTTTATCAGCTGCCTGTCGACGACTCTTGTCTGCGAGTGATGAAGGAGCCGGCGAGCCAAAGGAGAAAGGCGCTGCTGAGAGCCAAGGTGCTGATATGAATGTGTCCCTGCCACTCACACTCTGCCCACCACACACTCCTGCTTTACTAGTGACGGTCGGGCCGGGGGTCAGCCTGTCGCCCTTAGGGCTGAAGACCACGACTACACCCCTCGAGGCAGGCGCCTCCTGCCCCTGTTACAACATGATATGAGTGCCATGGCTGTTGAAATAATACAAAATGAACCTCTTCCATCCATTCAAAAGCCAAGAGGTGGACATATAGGAAAAATCAACAAGTCAGCTCATCACAAGGTCTATCAGTTCTAGTGCTACAAACACTGCAATGGAAGTGGCTCATATGCTTTGTAATAGTGAGATAACAGAATTTAATGCAAGCACTGTGCGACATACATTACGCAGGTCTGGAATAATGGCTGGAAAAAGGTGAAGAAGCGTCAACTTTAATATCGTCATAAAAAGTGGCGGCTCAAGTTTGTCAGGAAGGATGAAAAGTGGACAGTAGAAGATTGGAAACTGGTGTTTTAGAGCAATGAGATGAAAGTCAATAGACTGGGCTCTGATGGAAGCAAATGGGTCTGGAAGAATCAAGGGAAAAAAGGGCTAATGGATCGAAAAATTGAGGGAACTGTCAAGTTTGGTGGAGAAAGGCTGATGATATGTAGTTGTTTCACAGCCAAAAGACCGGTATCAATAGTGATCTCATTGTTGAGCTATATGTAATTATCCTACAAGATAGTTTACTTTGTACACTCTAGTACTGTGAGTATGAAAAGGATGAAATAGTGTTCCAGCAATACAACGACCCAAACATACATCGAGGTGGCGAAAAAATGGTTCATTGACAATGAACTAGAGGTGCTGGATTGGCCCCAACAGTCCCCAAACCTCAACCCAATCAAACACTTGTGGGTAGAGTTGAAGAAAAAGCTGTACACCTACCCAAATGAATCAGCAAGTATGCACCAACATTGGGAGTGTGTAGAAGAGACCTGGGATCAGATTTCGGTCGAGACATGCTTGAATCTGATGTAGAGCATGTTCAGAAGGATTTAGGCAGTGTTGAAAGCCAACAGTGGATTTACTTAATACTAACAAAATATTAAAAATACAATTTTAGATTTGTAGGTGTAAAACAGTAACAATGCAGTGACATGACAAGAATCCGCATAACTAATCATATGCTAAATAGTTGCAAGTCAAATTAATGTATGAGGTAGTCAAGATGATTGTCTATAAAATGAAGGTAGTTTCATGCTCAAAGCCATAGTGGAAGGTGAGATATGGAGCCAAAAGTTCAAAACTCTGTTACCCTTTTGCTCGGCAGTGTACATGATGATATTCTAATAGACCATATTGATATCATATAGTTGCTCATAGAAACTGGGTCTGTGGTCTCAAAAAGAGTTGTCTTTTTTGAGACAAATTCTTTATTATACTTGGATTCTTACAAATGCTCCCTTTAGGACAAGGTGCATCAATTTGTTAACAGACCAAGTTTGTGTCCATCATCACCTAATCAAAGAGAAACCTGTGCTTTAATGTATACCCTAGTCAAAAAATAAAAATGTTTCCTTATTCGCACTAACTGTATGCACTCGTTATAAGTGAGGGAATAAATATGCTATATATTCTTGCAAAAACAGTCTGTACCATTTGTCTCTCAATTTATTATTAAGCAATAAGGTCCAACATGCCATGAAAACTACACTTGAAAAATAAAGATTTGTAGCTTCAAAACTGTTGGAAAGTCACAGCAGTGTAAATGTATAAAGTCAGTCACCACTGTGGGCTACCAGGCAATTTATCATGCTCAGTAATATAATCAAGTGATTACATCATCAATTGGCTAGTTATTGCATTCAGGGGCTTAAGATGGTTGTGCACATTGGATAACTGTCAGGCTTGTAGTACAATTAATGTCATCTATTATGCTACCTGCAGCTGTCCTCTTATTTATATTGGTCTTACATCTAGGGAGTTACGGATACGTGTGAGGGAGCATGTGCGGGACATTGGCGCGGCCAGGACAGTGAACGATTTTTCCTTGCTTAAAACCCTACCCCGCCATTTTAAAAAATTTCATGATTGTGATCCGAGATCCCTGAAAATTCGGGGGATTGACGTAGTTCATAGTGGCATTAGGGGTGGCAATATTAAAAAGATGCTTTCCCAAAGGGAAACAAAATGGATTGTGGCTTTGGACTCGGTTGCTCCAAAGGGTCTGAATGAAACCTTGAGTTTTGCTTCATTTCTATAATAATGTCTCTGGTTCTCCAGTTCATTAGTGCCTGGTATCTGTGGTTTTTAATCTTCTGTTTTTAATTATTTTTCTATTTCTCTTGTTTTTAGTTCTTCACTTTATTTTTGTAACATGTCCTCTCATGACTCCTATTGAAGTGATCTGGACCTGATAAATTTTGAACATCTACTAACAAATATGGACGTCATCACATCAATTTGTCATCTTTGGGATTCTTCCGGCAAAGACCATCACTATTTATTATTATGGCGATATCATTTTTTGTGCTTTAGCCTGATGAATGTTCTTCTCATTTTTGAGCCTAAACTTATAACAAATTGTAGTGGTATATTGTTTTCCTTAGGCTTAATGTTATCCTATATGATCATCTCGCTTTTTTCTGTATATTTTTATACTTTGCCGTTTCCCTCTGTGTTTTCACGTCCCCTCCTTGTCCAATCACTGCTTTCGGAGTCTCGTGCGCATGCGCGTGACGGCCCTGCGCCTCCCGGCCGTGCCCCGGTGTCTTGACGGAGTCCGCGCGTGCGCGGGGGTCTGGGCCAATGCTGCTCGGGCTCCCGCGCATGCACCTGACTCCTTGACTGCCGGGTGTGCGAGACGGGGGGCGTTTTCCTGGCCGTCCCGCGCATGCGCCCCTTTGACTCCGGAACTCTGATTCGCGGTTCAATTTCCGCGGTAGTATTTAGGAGCCGCACAGACCGGACATGTGCACCCTCCTTCACTTTCCCCCATGATGAAGCGGCAAGCGACTGTTTCTTAAAGCCGCGAAACGTACGTCGGGCCTCTTTGCACCACCGAACTCAGGACTCAGGTATAATGTTCTCCATAGTCACCATCTCATTCAGGATTGTTTGAATGTTTTTTTGATTAAACTCCAGAAAATGTCAGCATGGATTCTTAAGCCTCCCCTACACCTTCTATAGGATAAACTGGTTTGGGCTTTAGTTATCCTGTTTATACCTCTTCTGGTCAAATACTTTGCCTCTCTGCCATAGTATTTCTGCTAGACACTAGTATATTATGATACAATCCCCCGTTTTTGATGAGGTTGCATGTATTTATACTCCCCCAAATTGCTTAATACTATATTACTGCAGACTTGGTCTATTATACAGGCTTTCTTCTGTGTTGTTTCTTCATACCTTCTCCCTTGCTTACTGGCTAATGATTTGAGTTCCCTGTCTCTGCTGGGGATTTCTTCAATTTACAATAGGGTATACCCCTGATGCCTACTTGCCAGTGATTGTGGCTACTTTGTATTATTAACTACATAGACCTATGATTGGTACCGTGTTTTAGGTGAAATCTTCTTTTCCTCATTGTCTGCACCTGGCCAATGCAGATTTGGGGCTAAGTCTTTTTCCCTTTCACGGGTATCACATCTACACCTATTTGTCTATGTAACTTTTCTTCCTTGCTTACATGCCGGTGATTTAGAGATACATATCCCCACCAGAGACAGGACACTCTTTTTCCAATGTTATGGTGCTTTACCAGTGATTTGGGCAATATTGCCTATATATACTACCATCTATACTATTATTTTTACATTGTGATTACTAACTGCCAGTGAGTTTTTGGGCCATCTTGTTTTTTGAATATTGTATTCACTCATCCTGATGCTTACGTGCCAGTGACTCTGGCTTTATTGTTTGTGAATATTATTTTCCTGTTGTCCGCACCAGGCCATTGTTCTGCCCTTTACCATCTGTCCCTATCCCCTCCTCCTTCCAATTTGTATATTATCAATGTGAATTCTTGCACTTGCACTTTAAAATCTATTTAATAAAATCTATGAACTTTTTTCAGCATATTTGCTCGTGTTCTCCTTTTTTGAAATGCTCTGTGAGCTGCTGTGAACCTGGGGTGGCCCCTCCACCTGGTTCATATTTTTTCTATGCCTTCTGTGGAATGTTTGATTGTTCATGCTTGAATCTGATGTAGAGCATGTTCAGAAGGATTTAGGCAGTGTTGAAAGCCAACAGTGGATTTACTTAATACTAACAAAATATTAAAAATACAATTTTAGATTTGTAGGTGTAAAACAGTAACAATGCAGTGACATGACAAGAATCCGCATAACTAATCATATGCTAAATAGTTGCAAGTCAAATTAATGTATGAGGTAGTCAAGATGATTGTCTATAAAATGAAGGTAGTTTCATGCTCAAAGCCATAGTGGAAGGTGAGATATGGAGCCAAAAGTTCAAAACTCTGTTACCCTTTTGCTCGGCAGTGTACATGATGATATTCTAATAGACCATATTGATATCATATAGTTGCTCATAGAAACTGGGTCTGTGGTCTCAAAAAGAGTTGTCTTTTTTGAGACAAATTCTTTATTATACTTGGATTCTTACAAATGCTCCCTTTAGGACAAGGTGCATCAATTTGTTAACAGACCAAGTTTGTGTCCATCATCACCTAATCAAAGAGAAACCTGTGCTTTAATGTATACCCTAGTCAAAAAATAAAAATGTTTCCTTATTCGCACTAACTGTATGCACTCGTTATAAGTGAGGGAATAAATATGCTATATATTCTTGCAAAAACAGTCTGTACCATTTGTCTCTCAATTTATTATTAAGCAATAAGGTCCAACATGCCATGAAAACTACACTTGAAAAATAAAGATTTGTAGCTTCAAAACTGTTGGAAAGTCACAGCAGTGTAAATGTATAAAGTCAGTCACCACTGTGGGCTACCAGGCAATTTATCATGCTCAGTAATATAATCAAGTGATTACATCATCAATTGGCTAGTTATTGCATTCAGGGGCTTAAGATGGTTGTGCACATTGGATAACTGTCAGGCAAATGCCTTGCTCTTCTGAACGCTTCTGTGATCTCTTTGCCAAACTCCTCTATCCTCCTCCATACTCCTCTGTCTTGTTCCAGATTGCTCTGATCTCCTGTTATCTTTTCTGTCCTCACACTGCTATGTCCTCTTCCAGACTCCTTTGTCCTCCTCCAGACACCTCTATCCTTCTCCGGACTCATCAGACCTCCTAGAGACTATTTTGTCCTCCTCCAAACTTATCTGTCATCCTCCAGGCTATTTTGTCTTCATCTATCCTCCTCTAGACTCTTCTGTCCTCCCAGAGACTCCTCTGTCCACCTCCACACTCCATTGTCCTCCTCCAGACTCTACTGGCACCAGCTTATCTCCGCTTTAAATAAAAGGGCCAGCTTAAAGGGGTGGTTCACCCATATTTATTATTTGGTAGATCGATATTATGTTGAGAAACAATGTTTCTCTCAAATACCTTATGTTGGTAATAGTGCCTGTGAGAGGCGCCACTGCAGACCGCTGTTCCCCATGCCTGACCCCTGGGGTCCATGACTTCGAGGTCCGGTGATGTCACGTCAAGTTCCTGTTAACCTGACATCACCGCGGCCGGCCCCAGTCTTCCTGACTCACTGGGCTGTGGGCGGTGTTTCATCGCTCGTCACAGCCCAGCATCCCTTCTGCTTGCAGCGCTCTGCTGTGAGGGAGGAGGGAGCAGATGGGCTGACATGCTGCACTGTGATGAGCGGGGAAACTCCGGCCACAGCCCATCACTCACGGACACCACGGCTGGTAATGTCAGGTGAACAGGAACTTGACGTCACATCACCGGACTCCAAAGTCACAGAGCCCGGGGTCAGGCATGGGGAACAGTGGTCCACAGTAGCGCCTCTCACAGGCTCTATTGCCAACATAAGGAATTTGAGAGAAACATTGTTTCTCAACATAATATCGATCTACCATATAATAAATATGGGTGAACCATCCCTTTAAGGCTTGCTCTTCCTTTCTCCCTACATGATGTATCGGGACAGTCAGGGTTGGTTAATCCCACCAAAATGAACAGTTAAAGTGTACCCTTCATTTTAATTTTTATTTCATAAATCAGCAGTACACATGAAAATAAGCAACTTTGTAATATATCAGACCTTTGCTTTCTCTGCCAGAATTGATCATTCATTCTCAGTGGTTAGCACTGCAGTCTTGCAGCACTGGGGTCCTGGGTTCAAATCCCACCAAGGACATCATCTGCAAGGAGTTTGTATGTTCTCCCCGTGTTTGCGTGGGTTTCCTCCGGGTACTCCGGTTTCCTCCCACACTCCAAAGACATACAGATAGGGACTATAGATTGTGAGCCCCAATGGGGACAGTGTTGTAATGTATGCAAAGCGCTGTGGAATTAATAGCGCTATATAAATGAATAAAATTATTAATTATATTATTATCAACATTCTCAGTTCTGAGATAAAATCTGCATTCAGTGAAGACTTTCACATTACTGAGATAGGAGATGGCAACTGTTACTGCTAAGATTCTATGATGATGGGAGGAGGGAGGAGCTTGAGGCAGAGGGAGGAGCTAGAGGCAGAGGGAGGAGCTAGATGGAGAGCTCCACCCCCTCATGTATCTACATAGGAGATGGCAGTTGTTACTGATGAGATTCTATTATGACAGGAAGGAGGAGGACCTAGAGGCAGAGCTCCGCCTCCTTCCTCTTCTATCTACATAGAATCTCATCAGCACTAACTGCCATCTTCTCTCTCAGTAATGGGAAAGTCTTCACTGATTACAGATTTTACCTCAGAATTGAGAATTTTGATAATGACTGATCAATTCTGGAAGAGAATGAAGCAGATTTGTCTGATAAGATATATTACACAGTTTCTTATTTTCATCTGTACTATTGATTTATAAAATAAAAATGAAAAACGACAGTTGCGCTTTAATAACTGTAATTAATAATTACATTTTAACTCATCAACTGTGTTTGATAACAATGTATACATCATGTATGCTATATTGTTATGTTTGGTGTTACAGTTTCTTCAGATGAGACTGATCAGTATGCTGAGAAAGTGTCCTCACCTCTCAACTCACTTAATTTTCCTTGTCCAATAAGCTGAAGCAGGCGTTAATCAGCTGTAATAATACATACCTTTATCTATTCTATTTATCACCTCAGCTTGATTTGCTTCTACTATTTCCTAGAGTCAATATCGCAGTGCCCTCAAAAATCACTACCTGAATAATGTAAGTGCGTTATGTGATTACTCTGCACTTTTCAAGGAAAGACTTCGAAATAATAGATTCCAGGCCAATGAGTTTACGTGTCAAAGAAGAGATAAAACAGGAAAGAATGAATAAGTAAATATTTTACTGCTCCCACCTCTGATTTCTGCAGCCCCTGGTACATTTCTGATAGACTCATGAAATGGAAGTAATTGTCTGGTTTACAAAACTCATTTCCAAACACTACATTATAATTGAGGATTTCTCTCATTCAGGAGATCAGTTACCAAACTCTCTTTTATTCTTTTGAACAATGGATAATGTGTAATGCCTAATTTCCCCTCTGGAGGTGCTGCAGGAAAAAAGAGAACACTTTTCTCCTAGATCTCACCAATAGGAAACCTTTTAACACTAGAAGTCCCAGAGAGGGGTCATTTGACATTTCTACCATTGGAATCCTATGGAGCTCGAAATTCCTGGGACTTCTCGTGTTAATTAGGACTTATAAAATTGACTGATAAAACCACCTCATTTTTTTCCTATGTTATAGGCTTTGTGCACACAGGCAATTGGCAGTTTTGAATGCAATTTTAAAGAGTAAAGGCCCCGTCACACACAGATAAATCTTTGGCAGATCTGTGGTTGCAGTGAAATCATGGACATATTGTTCCATTTGTACACAGCCACAAACCTGGCACTGATTGTCCACAATTTCACTGCAACCACAGATCTGCCACAGATCTGCCACAGATCTGCCACAGATCTGCCACAGATCTGCCACAGATCTGCCACAGATCTGCCACAGATCTGCCACAGATCTGCCACAGATTTATCTCTGTGTGTGACAGGGCCTTTACTCAAGAATAGCTGAAAAAAAAAATGTATGAATATTTTTGTTCTTACCTATGCTATCGTATGGTATAACGATGGAATTTGAATCAACCCATTTTTTGGTGTATATAAATAGGCATAACGGCATCATACCAAGCGCAAATATTGTTGAACAAGTGGTCATGCTCAAACTGCAAAGAATGAAAATATCAGGTAAGATAGTGTGTACAATAGTAAGTACAATATACTAGCATTACTACATACAATAAGGTACGGGACAAATACATTATTGCTAGTTTCACAATAATGTAATTGTCAGTGTTTATTAAAGCTGAATACAATAAAATTATTAGAATCTACCATAGTAGCTGCAAGTTTAGCTGAAAGGAAGCGGTTAACCCTTACAGTGGTGTATGTCACAGATATATTAGTCTTAAAGGAGATGTTCACTACTTTTACATTGATGACTTTAGGATAGCTCATCAATGTCTGATCGGCCGGGGTCTGACACCCCACACCCACCGATCAGCTGTTCTCAGTGCTGGCAGTTATAGCAGGTGGCTGGAAATGCTCAGTTACGGAACTGCCCCATCTTCTGATCATAGCCAGAGCCGGGTACTGCAAATCTGCCTCCTATTGATTAGAATGAGAGGCGGATGTACAGAGATCCTGATTCCAGCGATGTGTTACTTACTGGGCTGCTTAGTGTAGTTTTGACAAAATCACTGTTTAATGAGCAGTAGGTTATCATTATAGGAATGCTTGGCGTGCTGCCAAGTAGTCCAGCATATTCATGAGCTCTGTAGAACTGCTAGATCTGCCGCAGAGAAAACATTGATTTTATCAAAATGACAGCAAATAGCTCAGTAAGTGACACCGCTGGAATCAGGGTCCTTTTTCTACATTATGCAGCTCTCAGAATGGGGAGCAAAAACCTGCCGACAGATTAACTTTAAATAAATTTTAATATTTTCCACTTTTGGCCACTAGAGGGAGCTGTTGTTACTGTTTGCCTAGAAAAGCAAGGATGATAGAAATTTTAAAATTGCCCACGGCAGAAAAAATATTCCCCACCCCTGCAGTAAAGTAAAAGCTGTGAATTCCATATGCCAGTGAGTGTGCGCAGTGTACAGCTAATATTGCCATGTCACTGCTATTTTGCAAAGAAAAATAATCAAACATTTTAGCCTCTAGATGTACAAAGCTGGTGGAGACATTCCCCAAAAGACTTGTGGCTGTAATTGTCGTCCTACACAGTATCACTTTCTCACACTGGGCCCGGTAGGTTTGGATTTCTTTTTCCCTTAATAATAAAGACCTTCATTTTTATAAACTGTATTGTGTGTTTACGTGTGTTATCTTTATCTAATATTTCAATTTGTTTGGTGATCTGAAACACTAAATGTGACAGACATGGAAAAGAATAAGAAGTCAGGAAAAGGTGAAAACTTTTTCACACAATTGTGAGTTTGTGGGTGTAAAGTGAAAAACGTTGAAAAGTTCATGGGGCATGATTACTTTTTCAAGGCAGTGCATATGTAATTGGTCACCTACACATGAGCTTTTATGACCTAAATCCTTAGGCATTAATATTAAGGTGGTTCTCCATTTGAAGCTACGGGAGCTTCCACTTTTCTGGAAAGGCTTTTGTGGGAACTATTGCCCATTCATCCAGAAGAGCATTTGTGAGGTCAGACACTGATGATGGACGAGAGGTCCTGGCTACCAGTCTCCATTGTAGGTCTTTGATGCGGTTGAGGTCAGAGCTCTGGGCAGACCAGCAAGTTCTTCCACACCAAACTAATGCAACCATGCCTATATGGACTTTGGTTTGTGCACTTTGTAACTAATTTGTAGTATTTCCTAAGTGATTCATTTTTCAATAATATGACCCATAATTCATCTTAGAATATTTATGAGTGGAAATGTCACAACCTGACTTGTAACGGTGGCTTTTTTATTACAGTACTATGTGGAAATTCAATGAGCTGTTTTGATTGACCCAGCCCTGTAGGTCAGTGGTTAGCACTAATGCTCTGATGTGCTGGGCTTCTGGGTACAAATCTGGCACAGGATAACATGGAGATTGTACATTTTCCCTGTTTTTAGGGATTTCTTCAAACACTTGATTGCTGTGAGAGGGGTTTCCTCTAGCGATAAGCGGCCACTACCATGCTTTTGTTCTCGGCACTCATAATGAGCACTCAGATTCTCGGGCGGGCTTGACTTGTGTATCGAGTATAATGGAAGTCAATGCTGAACATAAGGATTTTTCTGGAAGATAAGCAGGCATTGCAATAATTATTTTACAAATGTTAGATGTGTGCCAATACTTGTGCCCATATGCTGTATGTCAATAGTTATGACCTTCCCCTTCTGTTTCCACCATTGGTCTGAGGTAAATTCACCACAGCTAGAAAAAGAAAAGCTTCCTGCTCACTTATCTCCATATCTGCTCTTTGAGGCATCTGCTGAGATATGACCACATTAAAATGTGTGCAGTAGATAAGGTGAAATGAATTTATCTCAAACCTTATCTCGTATCAGTTAAGAAGATACTTGCTCTGATAAGATCTTGTCTCAAAGCTTAAAGGGAATGAGCTAATGCCACCACCTTACTCAGCTCTGTGCTTCATTGTAAAATGTTGTATAGTATGTCCTGACCCCCCCTGTGTATTCTCAAAAAAACTTTTTAACACTAGAAGTCCCAGACAGGGGTCATTTAACATTTCTACCTTTGGAACCCAGAGACGGGTCGAATGACCTAAAGGATTTTTGCTAACATCCTATAATCACAGTCTTTTGTTCTGTAATTAAGGCCATTTCTGTCGCACCAAAGGAAGTTGTTGTTTTCCATCGAGTTTAGCCATTTAGTTTCTAGTTAGTTCTATTCAGTTTATTGTATTTTGGACTAGGGTCTTTTGACCCTCTTTTGGGACTTCAGCATCCGACTGGTCAGATAAAAGTCATTGCAGCGGCTTCTGCCCCTTCTCTCTGCTGTGAATTGCCATCCTCCTGATGTCATTGATGTGTACCACGCATCCTGTGTGATCTACATAGCTGAACAAAATCTTACGCCTGTCCATGGACATCCCTGGTTTGCGCAGGCGCACTTTGCTTTGCCCTGCTGCAGGCAGAGCCTGAAACCTAACTGCACATGCATACATACATACAAAACGTGTCCATTTTTTTTGGTTAAGTGTTGAAAAAAAATCAGAAATTTTGAAATATTTTTTTTGCAGTTCGAGTCGCCATTTTCCTCTTGACTTGTAACAATTTCACTTTTCAGAATATAGGGCTGTGTGAGGGCTTATTTTTTTGCGCCCTGAGCTGCCATTTTTAGTGATACCATTTTGGGGAACATACGATGTTTTGATCGCCTCTGACTGCAATGTTTCGGCAACCAAATAAACAAAACATGTACACCAGTCGGAAGCTTCTCAGCTGCAATAGAAATGACACGTCAGCTTCTCCAGAGCCAGTTCCTTCAAAGTGGTCAGACATAGTATGAACTATTCTAAGTCTGAACTGGGTGCAAAAAACCTAAAAAAACATCACTATGGGGAGATAAGGTATGCACACCAGTGACTATGTAAGGGGAATACATGGAATAGCAGAAACTGCTGTGTGAATACTGACTTGAAAAATCCAATAGCTATGTGTAAAAGTGAAAATGTGAAAAATGGAATCTGCATTACTGCCATGAACATATGAATCAAGAGAAATTTAGCTACTGAATTGATCAATGCAGAAGAGCCCCAACACTACGCCAAAGTATTTCTCTACGTTGGGGTCCCTAGCTTGTGTGTGTCCTCTCATGCAGTTAAAAAACTTACCGTGTATGGGAAGCTGAGACCCAGGCTATTTATGCGTATTGTATGGATTGGCAATAGGTGTGGTGGGGAGGGTTCACAAACGAAAAACTACTAACAATAACGAATAACGTTTGGAACACCATTCTAAGCCTGAACTGGGTGCATGAGAGGACACACACAAGCTAGGGACCCCAACGTAGAGAAATACTTTGGCGTAGTGTTGGGGCTCTATTGCATTGATCAATTCAGTAGCTAAATTTCTCTTGATTCATATGTTCATGGCAGTAATGCAGATTCCATTTTTCACATTTTCACTTTTACACATAGCTATTGGATTTTTCAAGTCAGTATTCACACAGCAGTTTCTGCTATTCCATGTATTCCCCTTACATAGTCACTGGTGTGCATACCTTATCTCCCCATAGTGATGTTTTTTTAGTTTTTTTGCACCCAGTTCAGACTTAGAATGGTGTTCCAAACGTTATTCGTTATTGTTAGTAGTTTTTCGTTTGTGAACCCTCCCCACCACACCTATTGCCAATCCATACAATACGCATAAATAGCCTGGGTCTCAGCTTCCCATACATGGTAAGTTTTTTAACTGCATGAGAGGACACACACAAGCTAGGGACCCCAACGTAGAGAAATACTTTGGCGTAGTGTTGGGGCTCTATTGCATTGATCAATTCAGTAGCTAAATTTCTCTTGATTCATATGTTCATGGCAGTAATGCAGATTCCATTTTTCACATTTTCACTTTTACACATAGCTATTGGATTTTTCAAGTCAGTATTCACACAGCAGTTTCTGCTATTCCATGTATTCCCCTTACATAGTCACTGGTGTGCATACCTTATCTCCCCATAGTATGAACTATAGCCGGCAAAGGAGAAAGTGAGGAGTGAGTTTATACAGCGGAAGGGCATGGCTGCATCTGGGATTAAAAGCTACAAGTCAATCTCAGCATTATAGAAAACAGACCTTAAACGCTTCAGTGTTGAATGGAATTAAATACGCTCCTACTATGCATTGAGTGGATTATAAAACGGATCTGTGATCAACTAAATGCTGTGATCTTCTGATCCCAGATCCTCCCGAGATCTCAGCAGGGCATGACACACTCGTAACAGTACCCCCCTGCTATGAAGAGCCTTTGGATCCTCCTCAGGATCAGGTTTGTCCGGATGAGGCTCATGCAAGGAATGCACCAACCTACTCTCATAAACTTTTGGTGGTGGTATTCTTTCTTCCAGACTATAACCTTCCAGTGTACCAAGTATTGCAGAGAATCATGAACAAAACAGGAATCAACAATGCTGGCCACCTGAAATTCTAAGTTACTGTCAAAATTACTGGAGTCGGCGGTAAAAGTGATGGGTCAGAGGACTCAACATATTTCTTGAGCAACGATCTGTGTAAAACATTGGGAATTTAAAGCGCTTAAGGTAACTAAAGACGAAAAGCCACAGTGTTGATACCGGTGATCAACTTATACAGATCAGTGAACCTAGGACCTAGTTTCCAAGAAGGAATCTTCAACTTAATATTCCTGGTGGACAGCTATACATAATCATTCACACACAGGTCTGGACCTGACAAATGTCTTTTTATCAACCATGTGTTTGTATCTGTTTCCCATAACCTTTAGGTTGCTTTGTAGCCCGTACAATACAGAAGAGAGCGACAAAGAACCATGGAAGATCCATCTCTACTGAAAGCACAGAACTGTGGGTGAAATCTTATGCACCCAAAAATGATGACCTACTGGTAGACTCATTGCGACGATTGCTTACAAACTCAGCCAAGAGTAAGTAAGACAACCAATCTTCCTGATTATCAGACACAAAACACCTAAGGTACATTTTTAGACTTTGATTCAGAAATGTGACCATTTGATTGACGATGATGAAATGCCAAAGGATAGATGTACCCTCAGATGAGTACTAAATGCTTTCCAAAATTGTCTCATTACTACATAGATAACCCGCAAGAACCGAGGAAGGAAAGACAAACAATGGAAATACACAGCAAATAGTTCTCCACAGCTACACCAGTCGGAAGCTTCTCAGCTGCAACACAAATGACACCTTAGCTTGTTCAGAGCCAGATTCCTTCAAAGTGGTCAGTTATAGTATGAACTATAGCTGGCATAGGAAAGAGTGAGGAGTGAGTTTATATAATAGAAGGGCATGGCTGCAGCTGAGATTAACAGCTACAAGTCAATCTTAGCCGGATAAAAAACAGACCTCCACCCCTTCAGTGCGGAATGGAATTAAATACGCTTCTACTCCGGATAAGCATTGAGCGTATTCTAAAACGGATCTATGATCAACCAAACGTTATGACCTTCTGATCCTTGATCCCCTTGAGGTCTCAGCAGGGTGCTACACACTTGTGACATTGACAGTGGGATTTAAAGGCCCCGTCACACTAAGCAACATCGCTAGCAACATCGCTGCTAATGAACAACTTTTGTGACGTTGCTAGCGATGTTGCTGTGTGTGACATCCAGCAACAACCTGGCCCCTGCTGTGAGGTCGTTGGTTGTTGCTGAATGTCCTGGGCCATTTTTTAGTTGTTGCTGTCCCGCTGTGAAGCACAGATCTCTGTGTGTGACAGCGAGACAGCAACAACTAAATGTGCAGGCAGCAGGAGCCGGCTTCTGCGGGGGCTGGTAACCAATGTAAACATCGGGTAACCAAGATGCCCTGTCCTTGGTTACCCGATATTTACCTTTGTTACCAGCCTCCGCCGCTCTCACTGTCAGTGCCGGCTCCTGCTCTGTGCACATTTAGCTGCAGCACACATCGGGTAATTAACCCGATGTGTGCTGTAACTAGGAGAGCAAGGAGCCAGCGCTAAGCGGTGTGCGCTGCTCCCTGCTCTGTGCACATGTAGCTGCAGCACACATCGGGTAATTAACCCGATGTGTGCTGTAACTAGGAGAGCAGGGAGCCAGCGCTCAGTGTGCGCTGCTCCCTGCTCTCTGCACGTGTAGCTCCGTGCGCTGGTAACCAAGGTAAATATCGGGTTGGTTACCCGATATTTACCTTAGTTACCAAGCGCAGCATCTTCCACGCGGCGCTGGGGGCTGGTCACTGGTTGCTGGTGAGCTCACCAGCAACTCGTGTAGCCACGCTCCAGCGATCCCTGCCAGGTCAGGTTGCTGGTGGGATCGCTGGAGCGTCGCAGTGTGACATCTCACCAGCAACCTCCTAGCAACTTACCAGCGATCCCTATCGTTGTTGGGATCACTGGTAAGTTGCTTAGTGTGACTGGACCTTAACTGTTTTACAGCTGCGGGCAGTTCTCTGATACACTCACTGCTGTTAGAGGCACATGATGGCAGATTTAAGTCAGCCGTCATGTGGAGAAAGATGTGGGTTCACATGCTGGACCCACATCAAAGCAGGGAGTAACAACCTTTAAATTGACATCACAGGTCGTTTAGGGGATTAAATGGGTTGTCCATTGAACAAAGTGCATTTTAATTGATAGATCTTGGAATAAAAATAAGTTCAACAGGTTTATTAAAAAAAAAATATTCCTGCGCTGAGATAATGTTATAAATGTGCTGTGTTATTGCCATGTCTTACCATACTACAGCTTCTGGAAAGGGAAGGAAACAAAACAGAGTATACAGACAACAATGTAGGGGCTTGCAGCTGATTCTTTTTGTGAGATAAAATATTGTTTAACAACAAGCAGGGAAATGTTTTACCTCATAGGAAGCAATAACTGTGATCCCATGTTGTAATGTCTGTATACTCTCTTTTGTGTCCTCCCCGGCCCAGAAGGAGTATGATCCGACCATGTCCCTGTATGGTCAGACACATCCATTACACAGTATGTAGCAGGTACACATATATAAGATTATCTCAGCACAGGAACATTTTAATATTCCGTAATCTATTGATTAAAATGTACTCTGTTCATGGGAAGACCCAATGCAGTGTAAAATATCAAAAGCAAAATGTGTTAATGTTGGCAAATGTTGAAAAATGTTAATAGTTCTACATTGTAAATGGTTAAGCTTAAAGTGTTAAACATTTACTGCTAACATGGATTGTGTATCCTTAAATCAGTAATCTAGATACAATTACCTAAGTTTCATTTTATAGATTCCTCTAAATAAACTTGAATGTATATCTGAATTGATATATTATTATTATTTTTTAATTAAAATTTATATTCCACTCCATATATTTCAATATATGATTTTATAAAAATGCAACTCTTTCTAAGGAAAAGCATAAATGGGTAAAAATGAAGTTAATGAAAAATAAGCTTTTTCTTTATATTTCTCACTTTGATGTAATTTCTGCATTATCTATATGTCTCCATTTTTTTTCTTTCTTATTTAGCTAAGAGTTTAGGCAG
Source organism: Anomaloglossus baeobatrachus (assembly GCF_048569485.1). Lineage (NCBI taxonomy): Eukaryota > Metazoa > Chordata > Amphibia > Anura > Aromobatidae > Anomaloglossus > Anomaloglossus baeobatrachus. The sequence goes on along the minus strand of NC_134354.1, from coordinate 558,653,428 downwards.
AAGGGACGAGAAGTATAAATGAATGTTATGGGTAGTCTTGGACTGGTGTTCGGTGCCAAGTGCTCACCAGTGATATTTATTCTAAGGGCCCACATTTGAGTTACATGCAATATACCTTATGCTTGTTCTACAATTTCCTTATGCTTCTAATTAATAATGAAATGAGTAGTTTGTTAATGTATCAGATATTATGCTTGTCTGTTCATATTTCATTAAGTGAACTGTGCCAAACACATGTTGGTTGTGGAAGGGCCAGTCTGACTTTGAGGCCTGCCAGTGAATTCACTGGTTCTCCTGAGGTCCAGAGCTGCTGTGAGGTCTCCCAGGGAATTCACCATTTCCCCTGAGGGCCAGTAATGCTGTGAGGCCTCCCAGGGAATTCACCAATTCCCCTGAGGACCAATGCTGCTCTGTGGCCTCCCAGGTAATTCACAAGTTCACCAGTTTCCCTGAGGGCCAGTCCTGCTTTGAGGCCTCCCAGGGAATTCACCGGTTCCCTGAGGTCCAGTCCTGCTGTGAGGTCTCTCAGGGAATTCACCAGTTCCCCTGAGGACCAGTGCTGCTGTGTGGCCTCCCAGGGAATTCACCGATTCCCCTGAGGGCCAGTCCTGCTGTGAGGCCTCCCAGGGAATTCATCGGTTCCCTGAGGTCCAGTCCTGTACTGTAGTGAGATATCTATGACAATCCCTACGTCTAAATCTACAGCCATTTACATGTAGATTTTGTTTTTAGAACTGATTTCACTCATTACAGTACAATGGGTGGAATTGTATAAATGGAATTTAGAAAATAAAAACTTAATGGAATAGCATGTAGCATCAAAACTTTTTACATTTTTTCTACCTATTTTGGACATAATTACTGTTTTGACATGAAGTTCACGAATCTGCACTTAAAAACAGCACAAAATGTGCAATTGTAATTATACATTAAGGGTTGCATTATTAATTTTACCCAACTCCTTGGAATATGGGTGTAACATGGAACAATTAGTATTATTTTGTGTTTTCTTTGTCTCTCTGTAATTTGCAATCATGTTAACACTTTCACCTTCTATAATCTATAGTTACTATTTGCCTCTTTAATTTTGTGGACCCATGACAGCTGCTATGCCAATTACCCTGACTGTTATTCCTACGCTTATAAGCTTTTAATTAATTTATCAAACAAAAGTATGTCTTTCTGTTGTGCAAACTGTACATACTGGAGACTTTTTTTTTGGTATGTGACATCATGGGGACAGCTGCTGCAGTACTATAATGGGTTTCTTAATAAGGTTGACTGATTCCCCTAGCCTGGAATCCACAATATTAGTCACAGAGAAGATTGGTTCCTGACGTCTTTACCTAGAGCAATGCTGGACTCTGCATTCATTCATTCTCCATTAATTGCTATGAAAAACAGGAAAAATACAATTTTGCAATGGAAATTTGTAACAGCCCAGATTCTTCCCATAAAACATAAAAAGTTGACAAAAGCAGTTACATTAGTAGGTCACTTCATAATAAGCTACCTGCGGAGGGGACATACTTAGGACCTTCACGAAGGAGCCAACTTCCGTTCTTGCATTTTTGTTTTTTCTTCCCCTTCTGCCCAGATCCATAACTTTTTTATTTTTGTGTGCACATAGACATATTAGGGATTTTTTTGCGGGACGAGTTGTACTTTTCAATGACACCATTCATTTTACCATAAATAAAGGGAAAAACTCTAAATGTGGGGAAGAAACACTATTCTGACATTTTTTTTGGAATTATTTTAACGGTGTACATTTTGTGTTAAAAATAACTACCCGTATTTTTCGGACCATAAGACGCACTTTTTTCCCTCAAATGTTCGGGGAAAGTGGGGGGTGCGTTTTATGGTCTGACTATAGGGCTGCGGCCGGGAATGAGGGTGCTGCGGTGGAGCGGGCCATCGGGGGCACGAGCAGGCTGCAGCAGCCTGCCGTGACCACGTGGGCCCGCTCATTTCATATGCACGCCCATCCTCCTGCCCATCTCTCAGCGCTAAAGCCGTCACTGACCGGTGAGCAGGGTGATGGGCGGGAGGTGCGTGCATAATTAACAGCCGGCCGTGATCACCCCTGGCAATTACAGCCTGGAGTAATCATGTGCGGCTGTATTCACTGCCCCCCGCGCATCATCATCAGCGCGGGGAGCAGTGAATAAGTACGGCATACTCACCGGACACTTCCGTGCAGCACCGTGCAGCACCGCACAGTCTGCCGGTCAGCTGATCTGTGTAGAAAGCAACGAGCACAGCGATGACGTCAACCCTGTGCGCCTCTAGTCACGCAAGTCAGCTGACCAGCAGACTGGTGGAGATCGGGTGCTGCACGGAAGTGACCGGTGATGGCTCCTCGCTGGTAAGCGGTGCTGCTGCCACCACAGACTGGAGGACGAGTGATGCTGCACGGAAGTGACCGGTGATGGCTCCACACAGGTAAGCGGTGCTGCTGCCGCCACAGACAGGGGGAGGAGCGATGCTGCATGGAGCGAGGAAAGGTGAGTATAAACGTTTATTGTTTTTTGTGTGATACAGGATACATGCCATATAGAAGCATGGGGTAATATAGCAGCACAGGGCTATATAGGAGCATAGGGCCATATAGGAGCACGGGGCCCTATAGGAGCATGGGGCCATATAGGAGCATGGGGCCATATAGGAGCATGGGGTAATATAGCAGCACGGAGCCATATAGGAGCATGGGGTAATATAGCAGGATGAGGGTATATTGCAGCATGGGGCCATATAGCAGGATGGCAGTATATAGCTGGATGGGGGTATATAGCAGGATGAGGGCATATTCCAGGATGAGGGTATATAGCAGGATGGCAGTATATAGCAGGATGGGGGTATATAGCAGGATGAGGGCATATACCAGGATGGGGTACCTTAGCAGAGAATTTGGGGACATTACCCCCATAATAGTGTCAGCAGCAGATCCTCGCCCAATAACAGTGTGTCATGACCACATTTTTTGCTTAAAATGTTTTTTCCCCTATTTTCCTCCTCTAAAACCAGGGTGCGTCTTATGGTCCGGGGCGTCTTATAGTCTGAAAAATATGGTATATGTCTCCTTATCAGTACGTTTACGGCAATATCAAACCTGTCCTTTTTTTTTTTTATTATCTTAGTGGTAAACAAATTTCAGAATTTTGCAAAAGAAAATTTGTGGGGCTGTGACGCCATTTTCCAAACCTATAACGTTTTCATTTTTCAGTCAATGAAGCCAAATAACGCCTCTTTGAAGCCACAGGGAGGATTTCAAAGGGGTGATGTACTAATGTAATGACAAGCACAGAGGTCTTTAACAGGCTACCTGCTGTCACAGCAACCCATCAGAGACACGTGATCATGTCATGGGCATGCCGATGAGGGCTTAGAATGGCACGCTCCATGCCAGCACATGTTAAATGTCAGAGTTTGTCAGCAAGATTTAACAGGTTAACAGCCACGGGTGGGAGCGGATCTCCACCTGCGATTATTAGAGGCAGATCCTGTCTGTAATACACAGCCATCATCTGCTGAGTATGGGGCGCGCCATACACCTGCTTCCGACTGACGCTGTACATGTACGGTGAATGTGGTGAAAGGATTAAAAAAAAAAAAAAAGAAAACCTCTTTAAACATTTGAAACTTTAGACTACAGTACTTCTAAAGAGTATGGCAATGTGGACATGTTTTTTTAAAAAATGACCATGCTCCGCTGATCGCTTTGATCTCAGTTTGAAATTTACATTTTCAGAGCTAGAATATTGTAACATTGCCCCAAAAGGAGAAAAAAAAATCACAAAGTTTTTATCTGTGTTATTTTGTTTTAGCTTTCTAACTTATTCTCTATTCTATAATAAACATTTTACTTCCTAATTTACAGCCTAGATTACCCTGAAAAATACATCTATGGCATTGTCTCAGGAAAAACAATTAGATAATATAGGTAAAAAAAAGAAAAAACAAACACATACAAAAGTGTTTATATATATAAGATAATGCAATCTTACCTTAAATCCATGTCCCCATCCACCCAGTATGACAAGATATTGGAACCGGTGCCTCCTGGACAACATCCCATGATGAGAATAACAATGGCTTGAAGTGGAAGGACATTAAATACAAGAGATAGCACAAAACCAGCGATCGGCATAATTCCAAACTGACAAAGGAAACCCACTATGATACCCCATGGCCATCTAATATGGCTCCAAAACTTCATAAACTCCACACTGCAGCCCAGGGAGAACATGACAAGAGCCAACAATGTTGTGATTGTTGCAGACAAGACAGTGCTAAGAATCTTATTGAAGTTGTCAGGAGGCATCAGACAGCTGGTGCCATTACAAATGGCAGCATTTTCGGGACAAAACGTCATGTTGTGATTGTCTGTTAGGCGATCCATGGCTTTTTAATTCTGTCTTCACCTATCAAACAAGAAACTACTCAACAGTGGCCTCCCATGTCTAAATTCTGAGCGATGTCGTACATGATCACTTGTATATATCCATTTAAAAGCCAATAAAAGGTGACAAAAATGTATTATGAGGTCAGCTCTTCACAGGACAACAGGAAGAACAGGAAAGACCAGAGCCAAGAGATAAGGTTCTTCAGATATATTTAGTGTAAAATTTTACAAGAAACCTCAAGTTTAATTATTTATGAAACCTTTCCTGGTTACAGGGTTGTACCGCTTAGAAGGGTAAACTTCAAGCTAATGTTTTGTCAAAAACTCATTCTATTTGCATAGTGTTTTTCTTGGTAGGCTGCAGAAATGATAATACATTTTAGTTCTCCATGTTTCTCCACCAAGCCCATTAGAGCAGCCGAGACTTGATGATGGAACCCATTCAGATGTCTGTTTTTCACACGAGTTCTAGAAACAGAACTTGTACCTAGCATAGTCTATGTGGCTGTTCACATGTCTGATTTTTTTTGCCGACTAATTGGTGCAAGAAAAATCATGGAGACTTCTGATATTGATCCAAGTATTGTACCAAATTTGGCAATATTAGTATATGGGCTTATGAAAAAATTGGACAGCACTCGGATGCTGTCCGACTGCTATCCATTACTCATGGACTGCTAGATCGGAAAAGGTGGAGAAACTTCTTTTTTTCTCATCTGAGAAAAACTGATGAAACTCTGACCAAATTTGGAACAAGCTGAGATGACACTGATGAAAATCTGATGAAACTGAACAAAATTAGGATGAAACGACGTACGTGAAACTTCATACATGAAAAAAAACAACAGATGTCTGAGCTAGCCTTTAGAGGTAATAGTGACAATTGCACTAGCCACAATGACTACCATAATAGGAACTTGACTTGGGTCTTCAGTAGATAACGACTCTAGGTTATTTCGTATGTTAAGATTAAAAAAAGAATGACATGTCTATGGAGAAAAAAAAATATCTGACAGCTGGGGGTCTTACGTGTGGCACCCCACACTTACTTTGTGGCCAGGCCTTGTCTTACTAAGCTATGAATGGAGAGGAAATACCGAAAACCTGCCAACTTTCTTGCTCAACAATTTCTGGTACTCTCACAGTAGTGAGAAGAGAGAGACATGCATTGCATGCGCAGTCACCTCCATTCACAGGGGTACAAGCTAAGGTCCACATTACTGAGACAATTGGATGTCCTAGTAGTGAGACTGAGACAAGAACCAGAGAACATACAAGTAGCTGGATGTCAACTCAAAATTTCAAACAAATGTATTAATATTTTATTAGATAATCAAACAATATATAAAGATAAGACATCTAAATACAATGAAGGCAGAGGTGTTTCCATGCTTTCTGGCAGCCGGGGCAAGAATTCTGTTTGGCGCCCCCCACGGTTTGGGTAGTTGTCATGTAACCGCTCTTTCATATATTATTTGCAGATACATGTGTAGACGAGCTGCTCTTCCTAATTCTCTCAATGTTCAATGAAAAATAAAGAAGTAGGAAGATAAGCAGGCTTCTGAACTCTCACAACGCATGCTCTTCACATGTTTAGAATTCTCCCATGCTGGAGACAAGAGTGGACAGTCAGGTGAGCACAAGTATGCCAGGTACTGCACATACGCCTCATTGATTTGAATAGGCTCGGATATGCAATACCCAGCCACGGCCACAATCAGAAAACGGAGCTGATCCGGAATTGAGCATTTACGGCCACCCGCTCCTCCCACCGGTACCTGGAACAGTTGATTGGCTGGCAAGCCAGACCCCGTCTGATCAGACATTGATGACCTGTCCTAAGGATAGGTAATCAATGTTAAAATAATGAACGACCTCTTTAATATAAAAACATATAACACAATCTTACAGGTTATGAATTCTTACTTGTATACAGGATCAAAACTAATAACAGCACAGGTATACAATCACCAGAACCACCATAGGTATAGAAATACATAATGAGAACCCCCATCAGAACAGAAACACAGCATCACAGCCACCAGCAGAAAATAAGTTCATCATCCGAACTCTCAATAGTACAGAAATTCACCACCAAAACCACCAGCAGTACAGAAATTCCCCTGCAGAGCCACCAGCTGTACAGATATTCCTCACAAGTACCACCAGCAGTACAGAAATTCTTCACCAAAACCACCAGCAGTACTGAAATTCTTCACCAAAACCACTGACAGTACAGAAATTCATTAGCAAAATCACCAGTAGTACAGAAATTCATCCATATAACCCCATTAGTACAGATACACAGCATTAAAACCCTGATCAATACAGAAATACATCACCAGAACCACCATCAGTATATAGTACATGAATTTTAATGTCAGGTCAGACCCATATACATTTCTATTGCATGAGCCTACAACTTTCAGTACATCGTTAACAATGGTAAGGAGATACTGGGAGTTGTAAGCAGTTATCAGTCTGCGGACTAAACAGGAACCACAGTACTGATGAGAAATAGTATCATAAATAATAATTTCCATCCAGGTACCTTATAGATGACGTTGTCTCTGATCCGAGACATTCTTTTTTTTTTATCTTGTCCAGACACCATAATGACTTTTCACATCCACAGCTGGTCTCTGCAGACTTCCATCTTCTCCGCTTTTCTGCAGCACACCTTGGCACGATGCCCTTAAAAATAGCAGAATAATTAATACTCCTATATATAAATATCTGCCCTATGCTGTGCGCCTGAATAAATAATTATCCCTCACTCTGTTCTCTGCACAAAATATGAGGCGCACACACTGTCCCTCTAATGCTACATGTCCTCCACAGTGCCCTCTCCCTTCTATATTGAGCCCCCTCTTCACACTGTCCTTTACACTGTGTCCCCACTATACTGCCCAGTCTTTATACTGTGCCCTCTCATCACACACTCCTCCTTGCTATGGCTTCACACTGTCCCCCCTTGCTGCCCCCTCTTTTTTCATCTCATACTGTCTCCTCAATACCTCCACACTCATTCCCCCTCACTGCCCATATTGTGTCTACGCACATTCTGCCAGCTTGTTCCCCATACCATGTCCTCAAAATTACTCCCTCACTCACATACAGTCCTGAAATTCCCCATACTGTGTCTTCAAAATTTCTTTCACTTGTTTACTCGCCATACTGTGTTTGTATGTACCCCCCCTCGCTTCTCATACTGCATTTGTATATATTCCTCCTTCACCCTCTCTCTCCATGCTGTCTGTTTACATTCTGTTACGGTTGCTGCGAGCACTGGAGACTATGTCCAGATTTCTTGCTACTGCACATGTGCGAGCGCTGGAGACAAAGTCCAGATTTCTTGCTACTGCACATGTGCGAGCGCTGGAGACTAAGTCCAGATTTCTTGCTACTGCACATGTGCGAGCGCCGGAGACTAAGTCCTATCTTGGAGCCATTGAATATGTGCGGGTTACATCATCGCTGACACGAGGTCACATGTCTCTGACACCTTCTATGCCGATTGGTCGCTGGTCATGTGCTTGTGACGCCTTGCTCGGTGATAGGCCAGCATGACGTCACTCCTGTCGTTCTGGCAGCGGATTGGCTCTGGTGTCCTCCATCTTGGATGAGGCACAGAGTCTATATAAGACCCTGACACACGCCGCATGGCGCTCAGTCCTGTTGGTTCATGCATAAGAGTAGACGCTCTGTGCGCGTTCCCCTAGGCATTCCTCTGTCTATGCTAGGTGAGCGCTACCGGCAGGGTAGCGTTCTTATACCTTACAGCTTCGGCTGCTGTCCATATCCTTACCTCTTAGGGGAGCGGACATAGGCAGGTGCCTGAGGCACATGGTCTGGCTGGGCCTATGGGCCTTGTGGTTCGACTCGTAGGTGGACGTTGCCGCTAGGGTAACGTTCCTTATACTGCGTCTGGCAGTTGTTCGTATCCTCGCACACTAGGGGAGCGAACAGAGGTAGGAGCTTTGTGCGGCATACGCTGCTGTTCGTCTCTTTTGCACCACTAGAAGAGCGGACCTAGGCAGGTGCCATATCTAGTGGCTCAGTCCTAATGTTATGGGGGGCTGTCTGATAATAACCTAAAGGAGTATCAGACAGTCAGGGTCCACCGTGCAAAGACTCTGCTGCAGACTATGGCAGAGTGCAATACCTCTGTTAACTCACAGAAGGATACAATAAGTAAGTAAAGCAATTCCTCCCTTACTTGGAGGGTGTGTGGAATGATCTTTGTTAATAATCACAGAGACAAAGGCAATGTGTGCGAAATGGCACCTACCTAGGTCCGCTCTTCTAGTAGTGCAAAAGAGACGAACAGCAGCGTAAGCCGCACAAAGCTCCTACCTGCGTTCGCTCCACTAGTGTGCGAGGACACGAACCACTAGATATGGCACCTGCCTAGGTCCGCTCTTCTAGTGGTGCAAAAGAGACGAACAGCAGCGTAAGCCGCACAAAGCTCCTACCTCTGTTCGCTCCCCTAGTGTGCGAGGATACGAACAACTGCCAGACGCAGTATAAGGAACGTTACCCTAGCGGCAACGTCCACCTACGAGTCGAACCACAAGGCCCAGCCAGACCATGTGCCTCAGGCACCTGCCTATGTCCGCTCCCCTAAGAGGTAAGGATACGGACAGCAGCCGAAGCTGTAAGGTATAAGAACGCTACCCTTCCGGTAGCGCTCACCTAGCATAGACAGAGGAATGCCTAGAGGAACGCGCACAGAGCGTCTACTCTTATGCATGAACCAAGAGGACTGAGCGCCATGCGGCGTGTGTCAGCGTCTTATATAGACTCTGTGCCTCATCCAAGATGGAGGACACCAGAGCCAATCCGCTGCCAGAACGACAGGAGTGACGTCATGCTGGCCTATCACCGAGCAAGGCGTCACAAGCACATGACCAGCGACCAATCGGCATAGAAGGTGTCAGAGACATGTGACCTCGTGTCAGCGATGATGTCACCCGCACATGTGCAATGGCTCCAAGATAGGACTTAGTCTCCGGCGCTCGCACATGTGCAGTAGCAAGAAATCTGGACTTAGTCTCCAGCGCTCGCACATGTGCAGTAGCAAGAAATCTGGACATAGTCTCCAGTGCTCGCAGCAACCGTAACACATTCCTTCTTGCTTCCCATACTGTGTCCAAATACATCCACCCTCCCCACCCACTCTCCTCATACTGTGTTGCCCTATATACATCCCCTTCCTCATCCTCTCTTCTCGCCATACTGTGTGGCCATATATACTGTGACAAGGCGACCGGACTGATTGTGAATGGTCGGTATGTACCACGGAAGTGGTGTGATTCTGGAACTCCATGCTGGTACCTGTAGTGCCACAGGTTCTTAGTATGGTGTTCATACGGCCCAGTATCATGGATGGCCGGAAAGAGGAGTGGATCTGGCCATTCATATACCCCACCCATGGGTATGTTGGAGGTGTCACTGCCGACTTCTAAAATGGAGTCTAATATTTGGCACATGGCAGAGAGTGTGTATGTCTGAGAAGCAGCCAGTGTGGAGAGGTTGCTCATCTGCCAACAGAGGTATTGAAGCCTCTATGAAGGAAACGCCCCAAGAGACAGAGAGGGTTCGCTACAGCTGACTGGGGGTCAGTGGGAACCTCTTGTGAGAAGCCTTGATACTGGTCTGACCCTGAAGTGCCATATTGGGAAATGTGAATGTTGCTTTCCTGCACTTAACTGCTGTTTTTTTCAGGGACCTGTGGCATGCTTTGAGGTGTGAATAAAGCAACCTGGACGGTTGTTTTTTATACAACCGTGCTCCTGTGTGCTACCTTGGAGACCAGCAAAGTGAGTGAGTAACCCCCTAATAATGCCGTGTGTGAAGTATGTGCAACGTCACAATACTTTCTCCTTTCCCATCCTCTTTCTGCATACTGTGGCCACATATACCTTCCTCCCCTCACACTCTCCATCCATATTGTGTCAATATATACTTCCCACACTAGAAAATGATGGCGGGCACCTGTTTCACTTCAGGGATCACCTCGGCCCAAAGAACATGAGGCTGGCAGGAAAAGGGAAAAGGTTGTACCATAAACGAGGGAACATCATATTAGTAGTGAAGCAGTGAATATAACAAATTTCATTACAACAGTCAAAAAATACGGAAACCTTACCAGACACACTTTAAAAACATTGAAAAAATGTATAGACTGCTAATTGATTGAACACCCTATATATATATATAAATATATATATATATATATATATATATATATATATATATATATATACACACACACACAAACTAGAGTTGAAAAGTTTAGGGTCACTTGGATATTTCCTTATTTTTGAAAGAAAAGCACATTTTTTTTCAATGAAGCTAACATTAAATTAAACAGATATGCACTCTATACATTGTTGATTTGGTAAAGAACTATTCTAGCTTCAAACGTCTGGTTTTTAATACAATATCTACATAGGTGTATAGAGGCCCATTTCCAACAACCACCAATCTAGTGTTCTATGGTACATTGTGTTTGCTAGCTGTGTTAGAAGGCTAATGGATGTTCAGAAATCACTTGAAAACCCTTGTGCAAGTATGTTGGTACAGCTGAAAACAGCTTTGCTGATTAGAGAAGCTATAAAACTGACCTTCCTATGAGCTAGTTGAGAATCTGGAGCATTACATTTGTTGGTTCCATTAAGCTCTCAAAATGGCCAGAGAAAGAGAACTTTCATGTGAAACTCGACAGTCTTTTCTTGTTCTAAGAAATGAAGGATATGAAATTGCCATGCGAGAAATTGCCAAGAAGCTGAAAATTTCCTACAACGGTGTGTACTACTCCCTTCAGAGGAGAGCACAAACAGGCTCTAACCAGAGTAGAAAGAGAAGTAGGAAGCCCCGCTGCACAACTGAGCAACAAGACAAGTACATTAGAGTCTCTAATTTGAGAAATCGACGGCTCACAGGTCCTCAACTGGCAGCTTCATAAAATAATACCCGCAAAACGCCAGTGTCAATGTCTACAGTAAAGAGGCGACTCCGCGATGCTGGCCTTCAGGGCAGAGTGGCAAAAAAAAAAAGCCATATCTGAGACTGGCTAATAAAAGGAAAATATTAATATGGGCAAAAAACACAGATATTGGACAGCGGAAGATTGGAAAAAAGTTATTGATAGACAAATCAAAGTTTGAGGTGTTTGGATCACACAGGAGAACATTTGTGAGACGCAGATCAACTGGAAAGATGCTGGAAGAGTGCCTGACTCCATCTGTCAAGCATGGTGGAGGTAATGTGATGGTCTGGGGTTGCTTTGATTCTGGTAAAGTGGGAGATTTGTACAAGGTAAAAGGGATTTGGAATAAGGAAGGCTATCACTCCATTTTTCAACACCATGCCATACCCTGTGGACAGCGTTTGTTTGGAGCTAATTTCATCCTACAACAGGACAATGGCCCAAAACACACCTCCAATATATGCATGAACTATTTAAGGAAGCAGGGATCTGGTATTCTATATGTAGTGGAGTGGCCAGCCCAGTAACCAGATCTCAACCCTATTGAGCTGTTGTGCCAATCAAGCCAATCCAACTTGTGGGAGGGGCTTCTGGAAGCATGGGGTGAAATATCTCCAGATTACCTCAGCAAATTAACAGCTAGAATGCCAAAAGTCTGCAAAGCTGTAATTGCTGCAAAGGAGCATTCTTTGATGAAAGCAAAGTTTGAAGGACAAAATTATTATTTCAAATAAAAATCATTAATTCTAACCTAGTCAATGTCTGGACTATATTGTCTATTCATTACGCAACTCATTTGATAAATAAAAGTATGATTGACTTTTCACGGAAAAGACAAAATTGTCTGGGTGACACCAAACTTTTGGACTGTAACGTGTATATATATATATATATATATATATATATATATATATATATATATATATATATATATATATATATATACAGTGCCTACAAGTAGTATTCAACCCCCTGCAGATTTAGCAGGTTTACACATTCGGAATTAACTTGGCATTGTGACATTTGGACTGTAGATCAGCCTGGAAGTGTGAAATGCACTGCAGCAAAAAAAGAATGTTATTTCTTTTTTTTTTTTTTTTTTTTTTAAATTGTGAAAAGTTTATTCAGAGGGTAATTTATTATTCAACCCCTCAAACCACCAGAATTCTGTTTGGTTCCCCTAAAGTATTAAGAAGTATTTCAGGCACAAATAACAATGAGCTTCACATGTTTGGATTAATTATCTCTTTTTCCAGCCTTTTCTGACTAATTAAGACCCTCCCCAAACTTGTGAACAGCACTCATACTTGGTCAACATGGAAAAGACAAAGGAGCATTCCAAGGCCATCAGAGACAAGATCGTGGAGGGTCACAAGGCTGGCAAGGGGTACAAAACCCTTTCCAAGGAGTTGGGCCTACCTGTCTCCACTGTTGGGAGCATCATCCGGAAGTGGGAAGTGTAAGGCTTATGGAACTACTGTTAGCCTTCCACGGCCTGGACAGCCTTTGAAAGTTTCCACCCGTGCCGAGGCCAGGCTTGTCCGAATAGTCAAGGCTAACCCAAGGACAACAAGGAAGGAGCTCCGGGAAGATCTCATGGCAGTGGGGACATTGGTTTCAGTCAATACCATAAGTAACGTACTCCACCGCAATGGTCTCCGTTCCAGACGAGCCCGTAAGGTACCTTTAGTTTCAAAGCGTCATGTCAAGGCTCGTCTACAGTTTGCTCATGATCACTTGGAGGACTCTGAGACAGACTGGTTCAAGGTTCTCTGGTCTGATGAGACCAAGATCGAGATCTTTGGTGCCAACCACACACGTGACGTTTGGAGACTGGATGGCACTGCATACGACCCCAAGAATACCATCCCTACAGTCAAGCATGGTGGTGGCAGCATCATGCTGTGGGGCTGTTTCTCAGCCAAGGGGCCTGGCCATCTGGTCCGCATCCATGGGAAGATGGATAGCACGGCCTACCTGGAGATTTTGGCCAAGAACCTCCGCTCCTCCATCAAGGATCTTAAGATGGGTCGTCATTTCATCTTCCAACAAGACAACGACCCAAAGCACACAGCCAAGAAAACCAAGGCCTGGTTCAAGAGGGAAAAAATCAAGGTGTTGCAGTGGCCTAGTCAGTCTCCTGACCTTAACCCAATTGAAAACTTGTGGAAGGAGCTCAAGATTAAAGTCCACATGAGACACCCAAAGAACCTAGATAACTTGGAGAAGATCTGCATGGAGGAGTGGGCCAAGATAACTCCAGAGACCTGTGGCGGCCTGATCAGGTCTTATAAAAGACGATTATTAGCTGTAATTGCAAACAAGGGTTATTCCACAAAATATTAAACCTAGGGGTTGAATAATAATTGACCCACACTTTTATGTTGAAAATTTATTAAAATTTAACTGAGCAACATAACTTTTTGGTTTGTAAGATTTATGCATCTGTTAATAAATCCTGCTCTTGTTTGAAGTTTGCAGGCTCTAACTTATTTGCATCTTATCAAACCTGCTAAATCTGCAGGGGGTTGAATACTACTTGTAGGCACTGTATATATACTGTATACATAGGGTGTTCAGACCATTGGCAGTCTATACATGTTTTTTTTTAATGTTTTACATTGTGTCTGGTACAGTCGTAATAAAGTTTGTTTAATGCGCTTCTCATATGGTGATCCCTTATTTTGGGCACAATATTTTCCCTTTTCCTGCCAGCCTACATACTTTCCCCCTCACCCTTTGTTGTTCCTCTTCATCTTTGGTGTCTTCAGCTCACACTGGAGCACTCACCACCACCAGCGTTACTTGCCACCTCTGCGGACTACGGGGCCGAGTGACGTCAGCAGTGTAATCAGCTGACCTGATTGGTGATGTTGCGCTGACCCGGAAGTGTTGGCAGTCAGAGGGTTTAAATGTGGAGTCTGAGAGACACAAGTACAGTTGATCTCAGGGAGCCGCGCCCTGCACTCTCTCTGAAGTTGGCTGTCAGCTGACAGCCGGGACTCAGAATAGCTAGCTCCAATTTCAGAGGGCGCCAAGAGACAGCCACTATGGTGACTCTGAGACCGCCGCATCAGGCAGCCCAATGGCACCCCCCTGGAACTGCGCCTAGGGCACATGCCCTGCCAGCGCCCCCCAGATATGCCTTTGATTAAGGCTTTGTGCCCTCTTGGCATTTTCTTTTGCATTTTTCACTTGCTTTTTTTAATAAATAAGAGCAAGGAAAAAGCATCCCAGCAAAGTTTATAAGAATCCTGACTTAATGTGTACACGCTGCTTCTTTTTTTGTTGCAGATTTTGTTGCTGAAAAAAGAAGCAGCATGTCAGTTGTTTCTGTGTTTGTTTCTGTGTTTCTATAATTTCCTGCAACGCTTTATCACTACAGGGGATTATATTGCAGCACTTTGCCTCACACATCATGCATATAGAATAGTGCGTGAGGCTTTCCGTAGCTAAGTAACCTGGGGTCATCATGGTGACGACCCAGGGTTACCATGGCAGCGATTGGGTCCCTGTGATCGTATTACAGGTCCCTGATTGCCAGGGAGAGGTAAGCGATTCCTCTCCCTGCCTTCTGAATACTGCGATTACACTTATCGCAGCATTCAGTGGGTTAAACTGTTGAGAGCAGCGTGAGCACCGCTACGGGCAGTGAGAGCTGGGTCCTTGCTGTAACATCAGCTGGAGACCCGGCAGCAATCGCGGAGGTACAGCCCCTTAAACCCTGCGATCGCCATGTCTAAGAAAAGCACAAAAAGTAGCAGGAAAAAACATATATGTAAAAAACGCAGAAACGCAATAAAAATATGCACATTTTTTTCTACTGCATTTTTCCTGCCAAAACATGCTTTTTTTGTGCAGAAAATAAGCACACAAAAAAAACAACGTGGGCACATAGCCTAAATCCACACATCATGGCCCTGGTATGATAATGTCAAAGGACTACCCAGCAACACATATGCCATAATTACCATAATAATCAAATAGAATGGAGTATCACAAACAAGCCAGACATTTATTATTTGCTGGTGTTTATGTGAAGGCTATTTTTTTTGCAGGATTAGTGTTATTTTTTAGTGTCATCACTTTGAGATCCGTATAATGAATTCTATTACATTTATTCATGGGGTCAATGGAAAAAGCGGCAATTACAACAGTGTTTTAACCTGTGCTGTGTGGTATAATGCCATGTTTACTTTATCTTGTTTTTATAATGCTAATACCAAATTTATAGTTTTTCTTTTCCTTTCTATTTTTGCAGAATAAAAACAATATGTTATAGTAATTTGACTTTACAAGATGTATCATTTTTTAATTTTTTGTCGTTTGATCTGCATTGTACCTTAGTTTTTTTGTAGGGCGATTTAACATTTTCAATGGTACTATTTTGGGATGCCTATGACTTTTTCCTTAATCTTTTTTTTTGACAGGGGAAAAAACAAGTGTAGACAAAAAATAGCCCTAAATAAGTCCCATATCTCTGGAACTGTATGGTGCATTTTAAAAAGTAAAATATCTTGAGGCAGTGGGAATAAAACAAAAGGACACGACTTGGCAACAGGTTCTCGTTAAGTATGATTGAAAATACAACACCCCGTTTATGAAAAGCTGAAAAAGATCTCTGACGACTGAATTACCCCACTTTATACTATCACGCATTTTACAGTTTATAAGTACAAGTTTAGCCAAGTTTACAAGTTTTTTTTTCAATAGTGCAAAAAGATTAGCATCTGTCATTCATCTCTGATGCTGCTTATTTTCCAGGGACATGTAATATCAGAAAGGTTAAAGGGGTTGTCTACTACTAGGACAACTCCTTCTGATTCCACATGTTAACCCCGGTAAAATAACAAAGCCTCTACTCACTGTTCCAGTGGTGCCGTGGTTTGTGTTCACGGGGCTCATGTGGGGTTGGGACGTCACACAAGCCCCGCTTAGAATCAGCTTAGAATCAGCGCTGGCTTCTGTCTCCCCGCCTTCGGACCAAACGAGTTAATCAACAGGAAGTGAGCGCTGCGGCTGTGCTTACTTCCTCTTTATAGCTCGATTGGTCCGAAGGTGGGGAGAAGGAAGCCATTGCTGATTGGACGTGGGACTCGCATGACGTCACAACCCCATCTGAGCCTCGGGAACATGAACCTCTGGAACAGCGCCCGTACGAAAGATAAGTATAGGCTTTGTTATTTTAATGGGGAAATATGGAATCAGAAATGGTTGTCCTAGTAGTGGACAGCCTACTTTATCCAGTAACTGCAATCAAAATCTAATGTGTATGACCTGCTTCCCATGTTCCTCTGTTTGTACAATCTACTTGTGAATTTTACATTTTCCAAATTAGATGTAGTGGTAAAATCTATAAGTTTATGTCCATAGCTATAAAAAAAAATTCTTACTGCCTTTCTTCCAATGTGCCAGGATAAGAAATACTCATAATGAACCAATATTCTTTTAATACAATACTATCAAATAGCGTGGTCATCCCAAAATCCTGACTCAATGCAGCAGGCAAATGACTATTGTGGAGAATTTTTATTTCTATGGATACATGTTTTATTGCCAGGTAGTTGACCTTTTTTCTTAATGTCTCAAAGCTCAATAGGAAACTTCAAGGCCAACTGAAAATGGATTAGTAATTTATTGAAAGCCAACTGTGTTAAACATTTTTTAGAAATACTTATAAAATCCAGGTCCCTGCAGAGTTGATTGATTTCATCTTTTGCCAAATATATTCATTGTAGCAATGTGATTCTTGGCTTTTAGAAAGTTTTTCTTTTTTCTTAATTTCTTGTTCTTTGGGCAGAAAAAGTCAGTAGGTGGCAGCAGCACAACTATATAAGCCGTGGCTCTGCCTCTGCCTCTTCAGTGTGTTTCAGCTGTAATGTAGCATTTGTTGCCATGGAAAGAATCCAAAGTAAGAGAGATAGATTATTTGTCATTCTGTTTTCTTCTCGACATTCAGGACAATCTATTTTTTTAATAGAAGGCGCTCTCCAAGAGAATTATTATACTGTCTTCATGACAATGTAATACAGGAGTAAACATTAGATTATTGACTTGATAAAGGACCATCTGGGGCCCATTCTGTTTTTTTTTTCTACAAGGAGAAATAATAACTGACTCCATACTCACCTGCTACTTATTTTCCAGCTAATCTACTTTTCTAATTTACCAGCTTTATTGCAGAGATAAAATATATGAGATATATATATATATATATATATATATATATATATATATATATAAAAAACATATTTTACCTCTGCAATAAAACTGGTAAATTAGAAAAGTAGATTATACTGTACATACAGATAGATAATTAATATGTATATGTATGTTACCTTAGCAATAGAAAAAGTAAGTTTTATTATTTCTATATATTAACTGAAAAGTTATGCCCATGCCTATATACACTCGAATTCAAAATTTAAGAACAATATGATCACTTTCTTTTTTCAGAAATAATGTAATTGTGACGGGGTATGTGACAGAGCAGTAAGGGACGCCAGGCTGATGAACAATGCAACAAGATTTAATGAGGCAGGGAGCATAAAACATCCAATATCCAAATGGTTCTTTAGAGTCCACAATGAGTCTACACAAAGAAAACAGATCTGGGGCGCCACACAGCAATGCGATGCCAAAGAAAAGGCAACAACAGTCCTTAGATGTGTTCCTTAAACCCGATAGTGTGGCTGAGACAACACAATCCCACGTGGCCACTGATCTCCAATCTGTGACAGTCCATACACAGGCTCTAGGATCCAGCCTCAGCTATAGATCCTAGTCCTTCTCCAGCTGAAATCCAACTAACTAACCTAACATGGGTCTCATTATTCTTCTCTCCTGGGATCAGCCCCTAAGGTGGGCAGAAGAGTCCAACTCCGCCTGGACACTTGATACATGAATGGACTTTAGACTCCTGGCTCTGTTCTGTTTATCAAGTTGTGGTTGGAAAAGTCCCATGCTGAGAGAACAAACAATCCCCCAGCAGAAGCAGCACAAAGGAGAGACAGACTATTACACCATGAGCACAGGCGGGGGAGGGACACGCTGTTACAACCCCTTACCCCCTCAATTTGTCTACGGACTAGTGACCTCAACAGGTTGCTTGTCAAGTGCACGTAAACATGGCGGACCTGACTCAGGGCTCCTCTTGCCTGGACAATCCGTCTGCATTTTGGTGTTGGCTGCCCCTTCTGTATTGTATTGTAAAGTTATAGGGTTGAAGAGCCAGGCTCCATCGTAGTAAGCGTCCATTGTCCCCAGAGACTCTGTTCAGCCAGGTGAGGGGATTGTGATCAGTAACCACAGTGAATTCTCGCCCATAAAGATACGGCCTTAGTTTCGTAAGGGTCCATACTACAGCCAGACATTCCTTCTCAACAGTTGCATAGGCCACTTCTCAGTCCAGCAGCTTCCTGCTGAGGTAGGCAATGGGGTGCTCCTCCCCGGCTGCATTCACCTGGCTGAGTACAGCTCCCAGTGCATAAGAAGAGGCATCCGTCTGCACAATGAATCTCCTCTTGTAGTCTGGAGCAGCCAGAACAGGGTCGCAGACCAAGGCGTCCTTCAGCCGGTTAAAAGCCTCATCACAGGCTGGAGTCCAGATCACCAACCGGGGCATCATCTTTTTCATGAGGTCTGTTAGGGGCTTGGCCACACTGCTAAAATGAGGAACAAATTTTCGGTGCCCAAGAAAGCCATAACTTGTTTCTTAGTTTGGGGTATAGGCCAGTCTCTAATAGCCTGGATTTTGACAGGTTCAGGACGTAACTTCCCTCCTCCTACTCGATTCCCTAGGTATTGGACTTCACCCATTCCCAATTGGCATTTATCAGGTCGGATGGTTACGCCCGCTGTGAGAATCCGGTTAAGAACAAGGGCTACTTAATTCAGATGTTCCTCCCATATGTGGCTGAAAATGACGATTTCATCCAGGTAGGCACAAGCGAAGTCGCCACATCCCCGGAAGATCTGGTCCACCATTCTCTGAAAGGTTGCAGGGGCATTTTTCATTCGGTCTAGAAGTTCATCAATGCGGGGCATTGGGTAAGCATCACTGATTGTATGTTCATTTAGTCGTCTGTAGTCCACACAAAATCGAGTACTCCCATCGTTCTTGGGTACTAACACAACAGGAGAGGCCCAAGGACTATGGGAGGCCTGAATCACCCCAAGCTGTAACATCTCCTCCAGCTCATGCTGCATGGTGTTTCTAACTGATTCTGGTACCCGGTAGGGAGCCTGCTGTATCGGACGGATACCCTGAGTGTCCACATGATGTTGGGTTACTGTGGTTCGACCTGGTGGGGATGAGAAAGCAGCCTGTCTCTGATGGAGCACTCCCAGCATTTGTTTTTTCTTTAAGGAATCTAACTGATCTCTCAGAAGAACCTGTTCCACAGTGGATAGGGCTCTGGCTGCTTCAACAAGATCAGGTAATGGGTCCTCATCCTCCGTACCATCTTCGGAAGCCAGCCGACAGCTTGCTATCATAGGTAATGTCCGGTCATGGTACTCCTTAATCATATTCACATGCACAGTCCTTTGTCTTAGACCCTGATCATCTAGAGCAAGAAGGTAATTGGTGTAGTTTAGTTTTCTGAGAACGCGGAAGGGACCCTCCCATGTTGTCTGGAGTTTATTTTGCCGATGGGGAACAATCATTAAGACTTGTTGTCCCTCTACAAATTCTCAATAGCGTGCTTTGTGGTCATACCACGTCTTCTGTCTGGTTTGAGCCATCCGCACATGATCCTGAGCAAAACTAGCAAGTTGAGCCAGGGTTTCCCGAAGCTTGAGGACATATGGAACAACAGGGGTTCCTGTATCTTCCACTTGCCCCTCCCAATATTCCTTTAGCAGAGTTAAGGGTCCTCTGACCTTACTTCCATAGAGTAGTTCAAAGGGGGAAAACCCAGTGGACTCCTGGGGAACTTCCCGATAGGCAAACAGGAGATGGGGTAGGTACTTCTCCCAGTCGGAATCCCTGTCAGTGAAGGCCCTTAGCATATTTTTCAGTGTTTGATTAAACTGTTCACAAAGTCCATTGGTTTGAGGATGGTATGCTGTAGTTCGAATTGCTCATACTCCACGGGTGCGCCACAGGCACTGCACCAACTGTGACATGAACTGGGAGCCTTGGTCCGATAAGATCTCACTTGGTAATCCTACTCAGGTGAAAATGGTAACAAGGGCCTCGGCTACCTTGGCTGCAGAAATACTTGACAAGGCCACGGCTTCTGGACATCGGGTGGCGTAGTCCACAACAGTGAGAATGTACTGCTTTCCAGATTTACTTGGTTTAGCCAGAGGTCCAATGATATCGACAGCTACTCTTTGAAAGGGCTCTTCTATTATAGGGAGTGGTTGCAAGGGTGCCTTTGGGTGATCTCTGGGTCACCCTCTACGCTGACATATGTCGCAAGTTCGTCAGAAATGCGCCACTGCTTGAGAAATTCCAGGCCAATAGAAAATTTGAGTCAATCGTCTCGGTGCGGGTTTTCCCTTGATGGCCAGCAGTAGGAATGTCATGAGCAAGGTGTAATAGGGAAATTCTGTATTTCTGAGGAACAATCAGCTGTTTGCTATAAGTCCAGGGTTTATCTAGGGAGTCAGCATTGGTAACCCGATATAGAAGTCCATTTTCCTTGATCATTTTTTCCCCATTTTCTCCTAACTGCCCTACATCAGCCCGAGCTCTAAAGCTAGCCAGGGTGGGGTCACTCTCTACCTCTTGTCTAAACTGAACTTTATCCCAAGTGACATTCATATGAGACCCACAAGAAGAATCACTCACCGGCTGTGACGGCAGTTCGGGTGGCCTCATTTCCATTGATGGGTTGAACACGTCCACATCTGCTGCTCTCTTGGCTTGACTTCTGGTTATTGCACCGACAAAGTGGCATTGAAGATTCCCCACATCATTCCCTAGAAGAATTTCTGCAGGAAGGCCGCTCATCACACCAATCATGCATTGTTTTGCTCCAAAGCCATAATCCAGGGTCACACTCGCTCTTGGAATGTATCTTTGAGTACCTCCAGCCAATTCAATGGCAATTCCTGGTCCCTTTTGCATTTCTTCTGGTTGAATTACTCGGGGATCTGCGATGGTAAGAAAAGCCCCAGTGTCTCGAAAGCCAACAACTCTTTGGTCATCTAGCACGACCTCCTGTAGATGTTTATGCTGAAGATCAGAAGGGGCGGCTGTCACTCGCACCCCATAGACCCCTGGTAGGGAAGTCAACATATCAGAGTCTTTTGTTGAATTATCAGGGAGTGAATCCAGCTCTTCTCCTGTTGAGGTGTCTGTAGATAATGGACAAGCAAAGGGGGTCTGTAACTGTTTTGCCTCTGAACACCTGGACAGTTAGCTTGCAGATGACCAGGCTGCCCACATCCATAACATCTACGTTTTATAAGTCTTTCTCCACATCGTACTCCCAAAGAGGAGGCAGGAGTAATAGGAGGCACATTCACATGGGTATCCACATGAGGTGGTGATCTAGGAGGTTGAGGAATATTGGGCACTGAAGGACAAGGAACCTCTGGTGTTGGGGAGCTGGTCATTTTTGCTCCCTCTGCTAGCAGCTTCTTCCACTGAGGTTTGATAGTGAGCACCTCATCAGCTAGAGCTGCAGCTTGTTCCACTGTCTCTGGTCTCCTCTCGCGCACCCATTCCCGGATCTCAGTAGGGCACTTGGCATAAAACTGTTCTTTTAGGATGACCTGGATGAACGTCTCCCAAGTTAAGGCCCCCTCTCCCTCCAGCCAGCGATGACATACTTGTTTCAGTCTGTGGGCATACATCTTGAAAGACACTTCCCCATCACAGGCTAATGTACGGAACTGAGTCCTATAAGTATCTGGGGTCACGGCATAATGTTCTAGAATGGTCTGTTTTATCT
Source organism: Anomaloglossus baeobatrachus (assembly GCF_048569485.1). Classification (NCBI taxonomy): domain Eukaryota; kingdom Metazoa; phylum Chordata; class Amphibia; order Anura; family Aromobatidae; genus Anomaloglossus; species Anomaloglossus baeobatrachus. Next base: position 558,631,122 of record NC_134354.1, on the reverse strand, counting down.
CCCCATACTCACAATTCCACTGAGGGTCCATAACTCTATAGGCGTCGGCAGCTCCACCCTCCAAGAGGCTTATCAGGTGTCTGACTCGCTCTCCTTCTGGGACTTCTATTAATTGGCACTGATGTTCAAAGTCCTTGAAGAAGCCCTCAATGTCGCCTGCAGCTTCATTAAATGGCTTAAAGTCCTTGCGGGACACTCTGGAGAATTCCCTCATAGTTGGTGCTGTGGTTACAGTTTGTCTGGAGCCTCTAGCTGCTTCCACAGCAAGCCTCCTCTCTAGCAATGCCCTCTCTTGAGCTCTGCGAATAGCATCCATCTTATATTCAATGGTCACCTCATCTCCAAGCAGTGCCATCTCCTCCTCATACCACACAACCCACTGACTTTTTTGGGTATTTACCTCCAGCTCCCGTCTTTCCTGTCCTTGCTGTGGAAATTGTTCCTCGGTGCCAACTTGCAAGCGTTTTCCAATGCCTCAATTAGTTGCTCCTTGGAGAGTCCTTTGTAGCCAACTCCTAATTCACGGGCCTTTGTTTTGAGGTTCGACATAGTCCAGTTCCTGTATCCTGAGGTTCTGGCTTCAGACGTTGATGGGCCATTGTCCTCCATTTCTTCTGCTCTGATCCCGCCGCTGCCACCAGTTTGTGACGGGGTATGTGACACAGCAGTAAGGGACGCCAGGCTGATGAACAATCCAACAAAATTTAACGAGGCAGGGAGCATAAAACATCCAAGATCCAAATGGTTCTTTAGAGTCTACAATGAGTCTACACAAAGAAAACAGATCCGGGGCGCCACACAGCAATCCGATGCCAAAGAAAAGGCAACAACAGTCCTTAGATGTGTTCCTTAAATTCGATAGAGTGGCTGAGACAACACAATCCCACGTGGCCACTGATCTCCAATCTGTGACAGTCCATACACAGGCTCTAGGATCCAGCCTCAGCTATAGATCCTAGTCCTTCTCCAGCCGAGATCCAACTAACTAACCTAACATGGGTCTCATTGTTCTTCTCTCCTGGGATCAGCCCCTAATGTGGGCAGAAGAGTCCAACTCCGCCTGGACACTTGATACATGAATGGACTTTAGACTCCTGGCTCTGTTCTGTTTATCAAGTTGTGGTTGGAAAAGTCCCATGCTGAGAAGAACAAACAATCCCCCAGCAGAAGCAGCACAAAGGAGAGACAGACTATTACACCATGAGCACAGGCGGGGGAGGGACACGCTGTTACAGTAATCTACATTGATCAAGATTTGAAGGTTTTTTGTAAGGAGTACCCCATGCCACTAGAACAGTGTTTTACAAAAGATCCAAAGTTTATCAGCATAAAACCTTTATTTTGCCCAAAAAGTGATGATCATAATTGGAGAACAGCAATGACTGTAGCACAGAGAAAAGTAAGTAAATATTCTGCAGGTAACAACAGTCACCAATCAGTAGGAAGTGTACAGGCCTTTGTTTTAATTGACTTCAGCACATCTGTGGCTACAGGACATCATTAGTCTCTCACACTGCTCTGGTGTGATTTTGGTCCACTCTTCTTCCAGTCTCTTCCACAGTTCTTTGACTGTTGTGGGTTTCTTGGCATTACTTTTGTCACCAAGGATTTTCCAGAGGTTTTCTATTGGGTTTAGAGCAGAACTCTAGTTTGGCCATTTTTCTGTTTCAATGTTTTCTGTTTCAAGGAACTGCTTTACCCATTTTGCTGTGTGACAGGGGGCATTGTCCTGCATGAATATTGCTGGCTGATTGAGTGATGAACACAAGTAAGGAACCACATGTTGTTGAAGAAGGTTCTGATACACACTTGCAGTCACTCTGCCATGTAGCTCTATGAGAAGTCCAACTTCTGCTGCAGAAATCTTTCCCCAAACCATGACTCTTCCTCCACCACTTTTCAATGACTTCTTAAGACACTGCAAATTATTTTTGCAAAGTCAGTGCTATCTGGAATGTTAGGCTGCCAGTTAAATAGGGTTCGTCAGATAATTAAAGAAATTGGCACCAGGTGCCAGATTAACACCAATAACTTGCAGGTATCTGAAAGTATTTGCTAATCTTGATCTGTGTTGTTTAACATTTATCTCTCACAGAATGACTTTAACATGTAGGAAACTGTGTGTTCTCTAATTTTCATCTCCAGTGTAGGTATATGTATGCGTGTGTATATATATATATATATACACACCGTACATATCATACCTGAACATATTTGACTGTATTGTTATTTTAAGGGCATATTTCTCAATGCCATTCAACTGAGTTTCAAGTTTAACACCATACTTATCAAACCACTTGGCACTAAATATTGTGAAGTTACATAAATGGCAATTATGTATCCCTATCAGCTATTAATCCTTCAAGCTGCTGCATCCTTGAAGACCTTACAATTGGTCGCTTGGTCAGGAGTATATGATACTTGATGATAAAGTGCTTTTTTTCTCTAAACTTGTGTATATGTGTATGTAGTGTAGAGTCAGTGTGCTAATATGCTCACCTGCCACCGATCTAGGGCTGTGTTCCTTTTCTGAGTGACATACCCGATCTTCAGATTATGCAGCTCATGCATAGAGTGCCTTTCTAAATGTTGCAGTGATATCATGTGTCAGAAGCACTTGCTGAGGTTGCGCTGAGCAACAGTGGACCAACTGGACCATAGAGAGATCCTAGGTCAGTCATGGCGAAACTTTCACAGGCTGAGTAGCCAAACTGTAGCCCTAAACCCATTTTTTTTTCCGAAGTGCCAACCAATCCTATTATGTAAATAATTATAACCTTACATTTGCAGTTTTCTCTTCTCTTCAGCAGGGGGCATCATGCTCATGCATGCTTACCACACATTATTGAACCTGAGCCACTGCCCTTTCCAGACACAGCAGCTGGATTGATCTTTCTGGAAAAATTGCAGCATATTAGACAGAGATTAGCATGGAATGCAATCAGATTTCACCCTGTAATCCACATCTACATTTCAAAGTCTGAACATCTTGAAATCCCATAAAGACGTGCGAGTTGCTCCCCTCCCCCTCCCCTCCCCCTTCATTGTGTAGTTATGTCCCCTTTCTTAGCCACTTCCTGGTATACATGTCCCCCATCCTTATATATATTTCCTACATTCTGGTATATTTGTCCCCATCATGGCCCCGTCCTGGTAAATGTACCCCATCCCGGCATATTTCCCATCCTGGTAAATGTACCCCATCCTGGTATGTACCCCATTCCTGGTAAATGGCCTCCATTCTGGTAAATGTACCCCATCCTGGTAAATGTACCCCATCATTGTAAATGTATCCCATCCTGGCATGTTCCCCCATGCTGTTAAATGACGCCATCCTGGTAAATGTACCCCATCCAGGCATGTTCCCTTATCCTGGTAAATGTCCCCTCATCCTTGCATGTTTCCCCCATCTTTGCACGTTTCTCTCCATCTTTGCATGTTTCCCCCATCCTTGCAGTCATGTTTCCCCCATCCTTGCATCTTTCCTCCATCTTTGCATGTTTCCCCCATCCTTGCATGCTTCCCCCATCCTTGCATGTTTCCCCCCATCCTTGTATGTTTCCCCTTATCCTTGCACGTTTCTCTCCATCCTTGCACGTTTTCCCCATCCTTGCATGCTTCCCCCATCCTTGCATGTTTCCCCCATCCTTGCAGCCATGTTTGCCCCGTGCTCTCCATGTTTGCCCCGTGCGCTTCATGTTTGCCCCTTGCTCTCCATGTTTGCCCCGTGCTCTCCATGTTTTCCCCGTGCGCTCCATGTTTACCCTGTGCGCTCCATGTTTAGCCAGTGTTCTCTATGTTTGCCCCGTGCTCTCCATGTTTGCCCTGTGCTCTCCATGTTTGCCCCGTACTCTCCATGTTTCCCCCGTGCTTTCCATGTTTGCCCGTGCGTTCCATGTTTGCCCCGTGCGCTCCATGTTTCCCCCGTGCTCTCCATGTTTCCCCCGTGCTCTCCATGTTTCCCCCGTGCTCTCCATGTTTCCCCCGTTCTCTCCATTTTTGCCCTGTGCTCTCCATGTTTGCCCCGTGCTCTCCATGTTTGCCCCGTGCTCTCGATGTTTGCACCGTGCGCTCCATGTTTCCCCCATGCTCTCCATGTTTGCCCTGTGCTCTCCATTTTTGCCCTGTGTTCTCCATGTTTGCCCTGTGCTCTCCATGTTTGCTCCGTGCTCTCCATGTTTGCCCCGTGCTCTCCATGTTTGCCCCGTGCTCTCCATGTTTGCCCCGTGCTGTCCATGTTTGCCCCGGGCTCTCCATGTTTGCCCCCCTCGTGCTGTCCATGTTTCCCCTGTGCTCTCCATGTGTGCCCCATGCTCTCCATGGTTGCCCCGTGCTCTCCATGTTTGCCCCGTGCTCTCCGTGTTTGCCCCGTGCTCTCCATGTTTCCCCCATGCTCTCCATGTTTTCCCCATGCTCTCCATGTTTGCCCCGTGCTCTCCATGTTTCCCCCATGCTCTCCATGTTTGCCCCGTGCTCTCCATGTTTGCCCCGTGCTGGCACTGTCCCCGCACACCTTGGCACAGCCGCACACAGTTTAAAAATAAAAAAATAAAAAAAACCCTCACCTTCCAGCACCCGCTCTTCTGCTGCCTGCCGCTGGGTCCTCAGTCAGTTCCCGCATGGCCACAAGACACCGGCGCCGCTTTCTGATGCTCCTCCGTCTCCTAGGCAACAGGCCTGCGGCCTAGGAGAGGAGGTGTGTCAGAGGGAGGAGAAATGTCTCTGCTCCAACACAACTTTGAACTGCTGGTGCAACCACACCGGCAGTTCAAAGTGGCTGAATGAGGCGACAGCGCGCGTGCCGACAGAAAGGGCTCTGCATGCCTAGTTTGGCACGCATGCCATAGGTTCGCCATCACTGACCTAGGTCTACCTCAACATGAGAGGGGCTTAACTAAGCACCTACTGGGTATTTGCCAGAGCCTCTGATGGTGAGGATGAGCTTGGCTGCCAGGACAGTATCCGGGACTGGTGGCAGCTGACCCCCAGGGCATGAATGGGCTCAGGTGCGGACAGGTACAGTCTCAGGTGCAGGCAGGTGCAGCCGGGATGGCTGATGCAAACAGGATGACTGGAGCAGTCAGATACGGAGGGTTTGGCGGATACTGACAGGAAAGGGATAGACACAGGTACAGATAATGGGGACAGGATACAGGGGACCTGATACTGGGTAGAAAGCGGGTAACTAACTAACTGTACACGTTGTTCAGACACCTCCCCTAGGGGAAGATGCCTTAAATACCTAGTGCCTTTCAGCTATAGGCTGAGAGGCAGTTCCAGGTAATGGTGCGCTGGCCCTTTAATATCAGGGAAGCGCATGCCCGTTAGACCTGTGCGGCATGCACTGGCTCTGGGAGCAGAAGGCAGCAGGAGCACATGTGGATGGCTGTGGAGAGGCGTGGGAGGTCACAGACCAGTTGCGGTGGAGACTATGTCGGCGTACCTACAGGGATGACAGCCTTACAGTGTCACCCGAAGCAGGCATGCCGAAGTTAGCTTTCGGCTTCTGCACTGGGTACAGAATAGGATTCTGCTTATCTTGGGTATGGGGAAGGATGTGAAGAATCATTTTTTTTTGTTTGTTTGCTTTACATGTTACAAAAAATGTCATAACAGAGAAACTTATTACAGGAAAGGCACAGGTTGGAGGATATTAGACGAGGAAGGGGCCCAGGATGGGGACATTGTTACTGGTACAGGCCCAGAGTGGGGGTCCTATATTTCTGGAAGGGGCCAGGATAGGGACATTACACCAGAATGGGAGATATTATTACTGGAAAGGGCCAGGATGGGGGCATTACAGGAAGGGGCTCAGGATGGGGGACATTATAGCAGGAAGTTTATCAGTATGTTGAACATTATTTCTAGAAAGGGCCCAGGATGTTCTTACTGGAAGGGGCACAGGATGTTAGACATCATTACTGCAAAGAACCTAGGATTGGGGTCATTATTACCAGAAGGGGCCTTGGAGGGAGGATATTATTCCAGCAGTAGTACAGGATGGGGACATTATTACATTATGGAGCATGGTAACTTGTATGTCTTTATAAGATTTAGAGTGATGCAAGGGATGATACATCTAAACAACATGCAGATGGGGACCCAGGCCCAAATTTTGCCTCTGGACCCATCGGACGACCCTACACAACATACACAGAGATATAGAGCAAACAAAGGTCATGGGAGTGCTTCTTTAATAAAAAGCTGGGCTGAAAACTCCTTATGTCACATAGTGTACTTTACAGCAAAATTGTGGGGGGACCAATATCTGCTACAAGAGAATAAGGAGGAAGAGAGCCAAATATCTAACTGCATATATTTACTGGATATCGGGAATATTTCAAGGTATATACATTCCTTTTCTTCGTATTAATTAATTAATTAAAAAAAAAATAAGAACATAAATAAATCCTGTTAGGTTAGTACCCTGAGAGGTATAGCTGGAGAGGTTTCGATATAGAAGTAAGAATACAGCGGCCAAGCCACATGTGCAGATGTTTACGTATATATATTCTGTAATCTTCTCCTGACACAGAGGAGATGACAATCATCCAGCGTGAGCAATAGGTAAATATAATATTGTGATTCACCTTTCAACTGAATGTCAGGTGGATTCCATTTATTTACACTGACTTCCACATCACATAAGTTTTCACTTTATCCCTTTAATCCATACACCTTTGCAGGCATTTCCTGCCATAAAAGGTTTACAGATCTTATTGGATGACATTTTCCCTTATTTTGTTTGCATATTGTTTCTAACTTATTATCTTTGTGGTAAGGTTACCACTTAAAGTATAAGCATATCTGAAATGACCCAAGTACTGTGTTTTCTGTCCATCTACTGTATTATAATATATGATCTCACATTCTCCGACGCTTACAGGTATACAGAGGGCACTGTCTTTGAGACGTAGACAGAGTATGCAAACCTTTGGCTTCCCATTAATCCATTTTATATGTGATATGAACACCTGAAATGGCAGCAGGATTGTAAAGTCCCACCTCTTAACACCATCGCATATACAAGTCCAACTCTGTGCTTATTAATGTCTAGATAGTGGTTGGACCTTAGATTTTCTGAGCTGCATATCTACACTACATTAGAGCACCTATAAAAACTTAAAAAACAACAACTTGCCCATGTGAGCCCTGTTAAACTACAGAAACTTGCTCCAACCACAAAATGACACTAAAAATGCTTACTGCGTACAGTGCACTTGTGCCGCCCCCACGTCATCAGCCGAGCTGCTCAGATCCAGATCCGCGGTGGCTCAAGGGGCGTCCGGACCCGGGGGTCGTGCGGCCACTCAAATGAAGGGGATATTTACAGGGGAGGGTGTATCTACAGTTCGTGACGCCACCTGTGGTGTGTGGTAAGATGGAGTACCACCGCTGCAGCTGGGGAGTACCCGGTGGCGATGGAGTAGGCAGCTAGGTGTTTAACGTTTAACCCCTCCACGGGGAGGGGGGGAATGCCCCGGGACTCAGTGATAGTGACGAGGATGTGCCGTTGGGGAGGTAAGGGTCACTTGCGTACTCACTCAATCCATAAAGCTGACACCGACAACTTAGTAAACCAAAGTTCTGGACACCGCTGCTGCTGAGGGGAGCTTGTTTGGGTCCCATTCCTGCTGGTGTTGCCTGATGATTTGTGACCTTTCCCTTGGCACCTTGTTCTCTTCTTAGTTGGCACCTATAGCTTGAAACTAGTCGGGTCCCGCTCCACAGTGTGGCCAACTGAGGGAGATTGCTCTCAGGGTTCACGCCTGGGATTTCCTGGACCGTTTTATTGGAAAGTCCTATCCCCCTTATTGCGCCAGTACCCCGATTTTGGAGCTGGTGGAGAGTGGATCTTGAAGGCTCCGTCCTCGTCGGGTAAATTGTCAGGTTGCCTGAAGCTACTCCCCGACCCAGGGTCCATGCACCACGCCGTGCCCTGGTCCCAGCCCGGGGATGGTACAAGGCCACCGGCTGTCCTCCTCGACAATACCATGCCCCTTGTCACGATCCCCTGTGACCGGGGGTCCAGCTCCTACTAGGCCCAGACTACCATCTGCTACCTAGTACTTCCAATGAGCCCAGCTCCTGACCTCCTCTCTCCTTCACTTCCAACACTAAACTGGCCTACTCCTGACATTCCTGACCTCCCCTTACCAATCCCCCAAGTGGGCGACCCTATTCCACTCAGGCTGTCCACTGGTGTGTCTGGTGGGTGTGGTGCAGAGTGTTCCTAGAATTTTGATTAGCTGGTTTTGGCAACACTATTGGTTAGGGACCCGTAACCAAGGAGTAGGTGGATATTGTACAGAAGGGAAGATTGCACAATACCCTGTGACGACCTAATAGGCCAGGGTGTCACAATAGCGTTCATACAGGACGTAGTTGCTTGATGAATAAACATCCAGCAGAACAGAAAACAAACAACTTTTCTTTGGCATAAAGGAACAAAATAAACTGTTCATATACTGACATATGTGGGCTCACCCTTTCACATAAATGTCCAGCTCTCACTGCAGAGTAAACCATTTTTGGCGCCTCAGCAAGCAGATGAAGTTCCACACTTTTTTTCTTCTCTAACACCAGACTGCTCAGGTCCCTAGGTGACCCTCCAGTGAGCACCCAGCCTGGCTCTCTAGACATATCTAGCTAGGTGCACCTAATTAAGACATGCAGTGCTAGGAATTAACCCAGCTCTTGTCATGGAGTGTGATGGGATCACTAGGAACAGGGGTGACTAAACTGGCTTTCAGGCTAGGGGAACCTAAGATACATCTGAAGGTTACTATGTTTGGGCCCCTTCTTAACACCAGCTCCTGAACAACCGTGGTCTAGTGCCCCCCCCCTCCTTCCACCCAGAAGAGGGCAGGAACAAAAGTGATTAATCCCACTCAAATAAACAGATGGGGCAAAAAACAAAACTTAAACTCACAGCAATCATTCATATAGGTATATTATTATTATTATTTATTTGTAGAGCAACATTGATTCCATGGTGCTGTACATGAGAAAGGGTTAAATACAAAATACATATACAAGTTACAATAGACAGACTGATACAGACGGAAGAGGACCCTGCCCCTGTGGGCTTACATAGTATAGGATAATGGGGAGGAAACAGTAGATGGGGCGATGGTAAGACGGCAGCTTGGCAATGGTGAGGTGGCAGCTCCGGCACGGTGGTGAGGCGGTGGGGTCATTGGAGACTATAGGCATTTCTGAACAGACACAAATAAACAAATGGGGCAAAAAACAAAACTCAAACTCACAGCAATCACTCACAGAGGTATAGACAATACATGCTTAGGAGGAATCTAAAGGAAAGGTGCAATAATCAGACAACAAGAGTATTTCTGTTCCTCCCCCGTGGAAGCAGCCAAGCTGCTCGGATCCGGGTTCACTTTGGCTTGAGGGTATCCGGACCCAGGGGTCGTGCGGCCACTCGAATGAAAAGGGGGGTATTTACAGGGGAGTTATAGTTTGTGACGCCACCCCTGGTGTATGGTAATTAAGAGTACCACCGCTGCTGTTGGGAGTACCTGGGGATGATGGAGTGGGGCAGCAAGGTGTTGGAACACTCCATGGGTAGGGGATGTCCCGGGACTCGGTGAAAGGAGGGAAGTGCCGTGGGGATGAAAGGGTCACTCTCGTACTCACTCAGTTTATAAGCAGACACCGACAACTGGGTAAACCATGTCTCTAGGTACCGCTGAGGGGAGCTTGTCTGGGTCCCGTCCCCAAGTGGTGCTGCCTGGTGGTCCGTGACCTGCCTCCTGGCACTTAGTTTAGACTTCAACTTGATGGCCCGGTAGCTTGGAACTATCCGAGCCCTGCTCCTTACTATGGCTAAGTAAGGGAGCTTGCTCTCAGGGCTCACGCTTGGGATTTTCTGGCCCGTTTTTGGTTGGAAAGTCCTATCCTCCTCGTTGCGCTAATGTCCCGATTCTGGAGCGGGTGAGAATGGATCGTGAAGACTCCGTTCTCCTCAGGTGAATTGTCGGGTTGCCTGAAGCTACTCCCCAACCTAGGGTCCGTGTACCCCGTCGTGCCATCGGTCCCGGACTGGTGATAAGGCCAGGCTGCCGGCCATCCTCCTCGACGGGTCCGAGCACCTTTCCATGATCCCCTGCGACCGGGGGTCCGACTCCTCTAGGACCAGGCCACCATCTGCAACCTAGGCAGTTCCTTCAGGAGTCCCACTCCCAACTTCCTCCTTCACCCACTCACTGACTCTCCTCGACTCAACTCAACTCAACTGACTACACTCCCTCCCTGACCCCCCCAGGTGGGCGACTCTATTCCTCTCAAGCCGTCCACTGGTGTGTCAGGTGGGTGTGGTGCAGGGTGTCTCTAGGATTTTGATTCGCTGATGGAGGCAACACCATTTAAGTAAGGACCCAGAACCAAGAGGGAGGCAGAATATTGCACGGAAGGGCAGCTTGTGCAGTACCCTGTGACAACCTGATAGTCTAGGGGCGTCACATTTCCACAACACAACAAACAACACACAAAAGTTCACAAGCAACTGGATATCAAAGCACAAGGACCAGGATCACATAGAGCTATCATCTACAAGGGAGACCAGGCTCCACCATCTTAACAAGGGTGGAGGTAACTGTGATAGGTCTCCTGCAATATGTGACTCACGCAGTAATCCGCAGGCTAGCAGAAATTAACTCCTGTAAGCTTAATAACTAACAAGAGCACAGCTGGTCAACGCCCAAACATGTATGTGCAACTCAAAAGCAGCATCGTGTCGAATGTCTGATTCTGCTCTGTGAACAGCGTCAAAAGTAGTCCTGACACTTGGCGCATTTTGAACCAGACACCATGTGACAGTTCTATCTTGGTTTGCTACACAATATAAGCAGTAGTTGAGCAAGACATCTACACAAGTGGGGGCCACCAATGGAGAACTTTATGCTGGATTGGATTGCTACTCTGTTGCACAGTGGGGACATGAGGAAGGAAGAGTTTATAACTTTTTATACAGATTAATGGATATTTTGAAATTTGAATTTGTGATGATTGACAAAATTGTTGCTGTCAATTTATTTGTGGGGATTTACTGGAAGTTTAATTGGCCAGAAAATAAGGAGCGATATGGACAGGGAAAGAGAGAGAAGGAAAGGGGAAGGAAGAAGGGGAGCAAGAGGGAGGTAAAATTTGGCAAATGTTTTAGGGATTGTCTCCGTCTCCTGATTGCAGAGCTCTAATATTTTAGTAGCCTAACATCACCCTAAAATGGGTGCTGAATTCTCTGTCTAGTCTTTAATACAAGCTGTGCTCATCGCAATGATTGGCCGCACTAGACCAAGTAATGTAGCTAGCTGGAAGGCATTACGGGAAAGCCTGCTTTCCCACGCAAAACATCTTTAGCCTTCTTCCTGATGTTTCTGCAATATGTGAAATAGCACTGGGTATTTTTTTTTACTTGGTGATCCTCCCAAATTTAATTGCAAATCATTTGCGTTTGCAAGGACCTGCACATTTCAGTAAATTGAAAAGTCGATCCATCGCCAATCAAGCCGTTGATCTCTCTTTTGAAGCAAAAGTGCTCATTGGTATACATTACACATTAATATCAATTAGTGAGGCACCGTCTCTTAAGAAATTTACAAGGTTTATCAACATATATATATTTACAGTGCCTACAAGTAGTATTCAACCCCCTGCAGATTTAGCAGGTTTGATAAGATGCAAATAAGTTAGAGCCTGCAAACTTCAAACAAGAGCAGGATTTATTAACAGATGCATAAATCTTACAAACCAACAAGTTATGTTGCTCAGTTAAATTTTATTAAATTTTCAACATATAAGTGTGGGTCAATTATTATTCAACCCCTAGGTTTAATATTTTGTGGAATAACCCTTGTTTGCAATTACAGCTAATAATCGTCTTTTATAAGACCTGATCAGGCCGGCACAGGTCTCTGGAGTTATCTTGGTCCACTCCTCCATGCAGATCTTCTCCAAGTTATCTAGGTTCTTTGGGTGTCTCATGTGGACTTTAATCTTGAGCTCCTTCCACAAGTTTTCAATTGGGTTAAGGTCAGGAGACTGACTAGGCCACTGCAACACCTTGATTTTTTCCCTCTAGAACCAGGCCTTGGTTTACTTGGCTGTGTGCTTTGGGTCGTTGTCTGGTTGGAAGATGAAATGACGACCCATCTTAAGATCCTTGATGGAGGAGAGGAGGTTCTTGGCCAAAATCTCCAGGTAAGCCGTGCTATCCATCTTCCCATGGATGCGGACCAGATGGCCAGGTCCCTTGGCTGAGAAACAGCCCCACAGCATGATGCTACCACCACCATGCTTGACTGTAGGGATGGTATTCTTGGGGTCGTATGCAGTGCCATCCAGTCTCCAAACGTCACGTGTGTGGTTGGCACCAAAGATCTCGATCTTGGTCTCATCAGACCAGAGAACCTTGAACCAGTCTGTCTCAGAGTCCTCCAAGTGATCATGAGCAAACTGTAGACGAGCCTTGACATGACGCTTTGAAAGTAAAGGTACCTTACGGGCTCGTCTGGAATGGAGACCATTGCGGTGGAGTATGTTACTTATGGTATTGACTGAAACCAATGTCTCCACTGCCATGAGATCTTCCCGGAGCTTCTTTCTTGTTGTCCTTGGGTTAGCTTTGACTCTGCGGACAAGCCTGGCCTTGGCACGGGTGGAAACTTTCAAAGGCTGTCCAGGCCGTGGAAGGCTAACAGTAGTTCCATACGCCTTCCACTTCCGGATGATGCTCCCAACAGTGGAGACAGGTAGGCCCAACTCCTTGGAAAGGGTTTTGTACCCCTTGCCAGCCTTGTGACCCTCCACGATCTTGTCTCTGATGGCCTTGGAATGCTCCTTTGTCTTTCCCATGTTGACCAAGTATGAGTGCTGTTCACAAGTTTGGGGAGGGTCTTAATTAGTCAGAAAAGGCTGGAAAAAGAGATAATTAATCCAAACATGTGATGCTCATTGTTCTTTGTGCCTGAAATACTTCTTAATACTTTAGGGGAACCAAACAGAATTCTTGTGGTTTGAGGGGTTGAATAATAAATGACCCTCTGAATAAACTTTTCACAATTTTAAAAAAAAAATAACATTCTTTTTAGCTGCAGTGCATTTCACACTTCCAGGCTGATCTACAGTCCAAATGTCACAATGCCAAGTTAATTCCGAATGTGTAAACCTGCTAAATCTGCAGGGGGTTGAATACTACTTGTAGGCACTGTATATACATAGTGTGTGAAATATGTATTGAACATGTCACCAATTTTCTAAGAAAATATATTTCTAAAGGTACTATTGATATGAATGTCTCACCTGTTGTCAGTAACAACCCATCCAATCAATGAAAGGAAAGAAATCAAACTATAGATTTCCATAAATTTAGTGATGTGTAATAATGAGAAATGACACAGGGAAAAAGTACTAAACATAAACACATGAAGAAAGAGAGATGCAAAAAGACATGGAAAGTCATGACACCAGCTGAAATCTACCAGTAATTAGAAAACAATCCTGCCACTTAATGAAAAAAAATATGAGCTGATTAAACTAATGGCCTATATAAAGGTGTCTCATTATCAAGGTGCCACACAAGAATCATCTCATGATGGGTAAAACCAGTAACCTGTCTCAAAACCTTCACAACAATAATATTGGAAAACATACTGATGACATCGGTTGAAGATGAATTTCTAAACTACTAATGGTTTCAGTTGGCGCCATAATCCAAAAGTGGAAAAAACATAATTTCATGATAAAGCAGCCATGACCAAGTGCTGTCCGCAAGATTTTAGACAGAGCAGTGAAGAGAATTATCGTAAGAATTTTCCAAGACCCAAGGACCACCTGTGGAGAGCTACAGAAAGACCTACATCAGTAGGTACAAATGCGTCAAAGAAAACAATAATTAATGCACTCAACCTCCATGGCCTATATGAACGTTTACCACACAAGACTCCATTGCTGAACAAAAAGCATGTTCAAGCATGTTTAAAGGTTGCTCAACAACATTTAGGCAAGGATGTGAAATACTTGGAAAATATACTCTGGTCAGGAGATATCACGGGGGAGTTGGGGTAACTGAATCAGAGACCTCTAAGCTGGCCCTCAAACTAGGGACCTTGCGCTGTCCCTTATCCCAGAGGTAAGCTTGATGATAGCTAGGTCTGGACCGCCAAAGTGACCTTAACTCCTATCTGAACACTGATCTTACACCCATTCTCCCCTACCCCAGGAGAGGGCCGTAACCGGAGAAGCAAACCCTACAAATAATACAGACAGGGAAAAACCCAAAACACATACACAATGCAATCAGACACATTGGAGAGACAATACGTGCCCAGGAAGAAATAAAACACAGGGAGGAAACTAACAACAGAGCTATTTCCATACCACACAGGAAAGCACACCACAGATTACCAGGCTCTGGATCACTTCAATAAGGACCAGTATAGCTGAAGCAATGCTGAGCTATATTTGGCAAGAAGCAACTGGACCCAGTAGCTCATAAAGAGTGAAGGTGGCTGTGAGTGGTGGCTGTGAGCAGCTTGAGCTCATAGCAGCAGTTTACAAGGCAGCAGGAATTAACTCCTGCTAGACTGGAGAGCAGTGAAACTAAAACAGCCAACGCCCGAGTCAGGCCCGAGTCAGGCTGAACAACTAAGAGACCTCATAATCTGACACCACCATGTCACCAATTGAGTTTAAAATTGAACAGCGCATAACAGATGAGACCAAAATTGAACTTTTTACATGCCATAAAACACACCATGTTTGGAATCCAAATGGCCCTATAAATCACACCCAAAACACTATACCAACAGTGAAGTTTGGAGGTGGGAACATCATGTTGTGGGGCTGTTTTGCAGCATACAGCACTGAAAAACTTCATATAAATTGAAGGACTGCTGCCATCTACTAGGATGATAAAGATGAAATGAGGGTGGACATTTCAGCAAGACAAAGATCCCAAACACACAGCTATGGAAACTTTTAATTGGTTTCAGAAAGCCTAAATAAAGCTGCTAGAATGGCTCAGCTAATCACCTGAACTGAACCCAATAGAAAATTTATGGAAGGAACTAAAGCTCATAGGTCACAAAAGAAGCCCAAGGAACCTTTAACCCCTTCCCGACCCATGACGGATTTATCCGTCATGAATCGTGTGAGGTTAACCCCCGCCCCCTGCCGTTGGCAGGTCACGGCGATCCGCACACATATCAGCTATTTTTAACAGCTGACATATGTGTCTGCAAGTTACAAGTGGAATCGCTTCCACCTGCAACTTTTAACCTCTTATATCTCGCTGCCAAAGTCTGGCAGCGAGATGTATATGCGTGCGGCCATTACTTTCACTTACCGCCGCCCCCACCGGAAGTCACGTACATGATCACGTGACTTTCGATGGTTGCCATGGTAGCAAAGGGTCATGTGATGACACCTGTAGCTAACATGAGTCCCTTTCTCTCAGTGCATACTTCCGACATTGAGAGTAAAGCAGCGTATCTGCAGTTCTCAGCTCTGTAGCTGAGATCTGTAGATATGGCAGAGTGATCAGAATGTTGATCCATATAGCCCCCTGGGGGACCAGTAAAATAAAAAAAAGTAAAAAAAAAGATTTGGTATCGACGCGTTCAGAAATGCCCGATCTATTAAAATGTAAAATTAATTAATCTGATTGGTAAAACGTATGGTTTCATTTAAAAGTATAACTCGTCCCGCAAAAAACAAGCCCTCATATGGCAAGATTGACGAAAAAATAAAAAACTTACGGCTAGGGAGCAAAAAAACAAAAACGGAAAAACGGAAAACACTCTGGGGCTGAAGGGGTTAAAATTTGAATTATATTTGTGTGGAAGAATTGGCCAGAATCGCACCTGAGCAATGCATGTTACTAGTTTTTCCATACAGGGAGCACTATCGCCAACAAATACTTTTGTATGAAGTAATAAATACGTTTCAGTATGCGTCATTAATACTTTTTCTCTGTGTCATTTCTCATTATTACACACCACTAAATTTATGGACATCTATGGTTTGATGTGGTTTGGATGGGCTATTACCGACAGCTGGTGAGAAATTCATGTCAATTGCAAGTTTAGAAATATATTTACCGTACTTAGAAAGTGGGTGAAGTGTTCAATGCTTATTTCACCCTCTGTATACAGCTGGAACCAGAAGGTATCGGAAAATTGTACCCAAGGATGAACCAGACTTGTGCAAGTCCACAATTCTCTTCCAGAGATCTTGGGTGATTTCTTTTGACTTTCCCCTAGATGCTACACAAGCATGCAGTGTGTTTCAAATGTGGATTAAAATACATCCACTAGTGTGTCTCTAATTAACTCAGATGTTGCCAATAAACCTATCAGAAGCTTCCAAGATATGACAACAACATCCATTGTATTTTTCAGCCTAGTATTCCCATAGCAGTTTTGCTTTTCATTATTCCCTTATACATTGTGACTGGTGTGCAACTCTTTATCCTATTGTTTAGTTGTATATTTTTGAGTCTTGCACCTTGTTCATACCATGGTGTTCCAGACGTCCATTTTTTAATTAGTATGCATTTTCTGTCTGAGAACCCTGCCCCACCCATAGCCATGTGTCTTATTTCACATATATAGCTTGGTCTTTTGCTTCCCATCCATAGCAAGTTTTTTAACTGCAGGTGAGGTTACACGTAGGTTAGGCACCTCAAAAATAGAGATTACCTTGGCGTTTGGTTTTGGGGCTCCTTTGCATTGATCAATACAATGGCTAAACATCTCTCATTCCTATTATTCATAGCAGTTATGCATATATCATTTTCATGTTTTTCACTTTTTTCAGATAGTCATTGTATTTTTCAGTCTAGTATTCCCATAGCAGTTTTGCTTTTCATTATTCCCCTATACATTGTGACTGGTGTGCAACTCTTTATCCTATTGTTTAATATCATATGGGCTGTCCAATATTGTTTAAAGGCATAGCACTCTTATGCGGGCTTCACATGGTACAATCTATCGTGTGATTGCACGAGCGATCGTACCCGCCCCCGTCGTTTGTGCGTCACGGGCAAATCGCTGCCCATGTCGCACACAGTCATTAAACTGCCATCACACGTACTTACCTGCTGAGCGACGTCGCTGCGGGTAGTGAACATCCTCTTCCTGAAGGGGGAGGGACGTTCGGCGTCACAGTGACGTCACACAGCCGCCGGCCAATAGAAGCGGAGGGGCGGAGATGAGCGGGACGTAAACATCCCGCCCACTTAATTCCTTCCGCATAGCCGGCGGGAGCCGCGGGACGCAGGTAAGCTGTGTTCATCGTTCCCGGGGTGTCACATGGAGCAACGTGTGCTGCCCCGGGAATGATGAACAACCTGCACAAATAAGATTAAACAATTTTTTAAAAATGAGCGATGAGTACACGATCCACGATTTATAACCGATTTGGAGTCGCACGTAGGTGTCACACGAGACGACGTCGTGAATGATGCGCATCACGAAGACCGTGACCCCGACTACACATCACACGATAGATCGTCTCGTGTGACGCCCGCATTAGTGTATGTAAAATTTTAACATTGCAGAAAGCAATTCAATGACTTAAAACATTCTCTCTCTCTCCCTCTCTCTCTCATTATTCTGGCATTTGGCAAATATAAATAATTTTGGTTCCTAATTGACCTAAAACTGAACAAGTTTATTCTGATTTCATGTCAGATAGTGAGAAAAACATGCAGATGTGTCTTTTTAGATAATGTATGTAAACTTCTGCTTTAAACTGTATATACATGTCATAAATAAATGCTGCAACATTTTCTAAACATCAGTTTTTTAGAGTTAGTTCAAAAGTGGGCAACTAGATTACATAGGATGGTAAGGGGTCATCACGTATGTAGAAAAGGTGTTTCCGACAGTGTAATAGGAAAGGGTTCTTTACAGTTAGATCAGTCAGAATGGTAGTAATGGCAGTTACTAACAGCCACATGTAAAAGAGGACTGGAGGCTTTTTTCACAACAAATGGAATTGTGGGTTATAAATAATTTAGCGATAATGTATACGGTAGCTGTTGGAGAAAGGTTGACCTTTATGGACCTAAATCTTTTTTAAACTTATATAAGTATGTATCACTTATAAAAATGATATTCAAGGACTGGACATTTACTTTATACAAAGAATCTATTCATCATTGTGCATTATATTCTTATATTAATAAGATCAAATACAATAACAAGAAAGCAGCAAATCTCCTACCCCCAGATAACTTTAGGAAACATTTTTCCGCATTCCCACAATCAGATCAGTTACCATTTTTGGTGACAAATTTAGAGCATTCTCACAAAGCCATAATAGGGCAATGTGAATACAGCCAGAGACATGAGAAATATGAAGAAAACCCAGTAAATCAAATAACAGAAAAATGTATATGTTTTACATTCTTTATCAATCAATGATTCAGCAGTTAACATCTTAAAAGTATGTAAAGCAATGCCTTCTATAGCTGGTGGCCTCCTCCAACACCAATTACTGCAGACACAGAAGTATATTAACTTTAATTATTCCCATGAAATTCCCACTTGACTGTTCAAAACTAATACTTATTGATGCTTATGGGGTCTCATACACAAAGAACTCACGTTTAGAGCTGTTATACTTTTCTGGCTGTATAAGGTTCTTCATTTTCAGCTATTTTTGGTATAATGACTTGGGGATTCTGGAGCTGCTCGGTTTAGGATTGTTGTTTGATGCAAGACCAATGTTTTTGTTGATCTTCGCTCTGCAGCTATCCTATCATTTTTCAGTAGAATTTCCTGGCACAATTCAGATGATATACAGTATATAACGCAATAATGGGAAGTCATCTTAGTGTTAACCCAGTGTAGTTTTACTTTTTCCAATATTTTACCAATGGTCATCTTTTTCCATCCTCATAAACTTCCCACAAAGATTATGAGTTAACGGGAACCTGACAGGCAGTGGCGTAGCTACTGCTTTTGCCGCCCGGGGTGGTCGTCAAATTTGCTGCCCCCCTCCGTTGGCCGTCGATAATCCAGAAATGTTCAAAAATCCGGAAAGCCATTAAAATATTTATTTTTCATGGAGCTACAATCAAAGATCTAATTGTAGACTTCTGCTATTAGTCCTAGACTTTCACCTTTTTACACACATATTTAGGCCTATTATACACACACAGATCTGCTGCATACATAGACACACACAGCTCTGCTGCATACATACAGACACACACAGCTCTGCTACATACACACAGGCACGCACACAGCTCTGCTGCATACATACAGACACACACAGCTCTGCTACATACATACAGACACACACAGCTCTACTGCATACATACAGACACACACAGCTCTACTGCATACATTCCGACACACACAGCTCTACTGCATACATTCAGACACACACACAGCTCTACTGCATACATACAGACACACACAGCTCTGCTGCATACATACAGACACATGCAACTCTGCTGCATACATACAGACAGACACACAACTCTGCTGCATACAGACAGACACACAACTCTGCTGCATACAGGCAGACACACAACTCTGCTGCATACAGACAGACACAAAACTCTGCTGCATACATACAGACACACAACTCTGCAGCATACAGACACAGACACACACAACTCTGCAGCTGCTGCATAGAGACAGACACACACAAGTCTGCTGCATACATACAGACACACACACACAGCTCTGCTGCATACATACAGACAAACAACTCTGCTGCATACATACAGACTCACACACAACTCTGCTGCATACATACAGACACACAACCAACTCTGCTGTATACATACAGACACACACAAACAACTCTGCTGCATACATACAGACACACACACACAACTCTGCAGCATACATACAAACACACAACTCTGCAGCATACATACAGACACACAACTCTGAAGCATACATACAGACACACAACTCTGCAGCATACATACAGACACACAACTCTGCAGCATACATACAGACACAGAACTCTGCAGCATACATACAGACAAACAACTTTGCAGCATACATACACACACAACTCTGCAGCTGCTGCATACAGACAGACACACACAACTTTGCAGCATACATACATACAGACACACAGCTCTACTGCATACATACAGACAGACACACACAACTCTGCTGCACATATAGACACACACTCGGCTCTTGGGGGCCCACACACGTGGCTCCGGGGGGCCAACACATACGGCTCGGGGGGGTGCATACACCTGGGGGAGGGGAGAAGCCCATACAGCTCACTGGGGCCCATAAACCGGGTGGCTGGGAGGGAACATACAGGTCGAGGTGGGAGGGGGGAAGCACTTACCGCTTGGTCACGGAGGAGAGGGGGCCCACACAGCGCCGGAGGTCGCTGGCTGGCACTGCGCCTCCTTCATCTGTGGGACTGAGCAGGCCGCGCAGTAGCTCCGCCCACAAATGAAGCCCAAACCAGGAGGACGCTGTGGTCTGCGCGCCTTAAAGGGACGACAGCCACATTTTCCTGGCGAGGATTGCGGTCCCCGGAACTCGGGCCGGGGGCAGCAGAACTGAAGGCGAGTAACCAATATGCCGCTCCCATGACACAAGCCGCCCGGGGCGTACCGCCCCCTCCGCCCCACCTTTGCTACGCCACTGCTGACAGGTCACCCATACCTTCCAACCAACCAGCTTTTATATATTCCTTTCTAAATACCCTGCCTAACAGTTCCTTTACACTAACACATAGAGATTAAAAAAGAATAAAAAAATCTCTTTTTAACCCCTTCACGACTGTCCGATTTTGTGCTTTCTGTTTTTATTTTTTTCGCTTTACTTCTACCAAGAACCGTAACTTTTTTTATTTTTCAGTCAATCTGGTCATGTAAGCACTCGTTTTTTGCAGAACAAGTTGTACTTTTAAATGAAGCCATGAGTTGTATGAGTTTTTATGAATAGGTTTACATTTATCTAAGGGGTTAAAAAAAAATCAGAAGTTTGTCCAAACAAAGTGGTGTACGTTTTGCACCATTTTCCGTGACCTGTAGCGTTCTCATTTTTTGGGATCTATGGCTCAATGATGGCTTCTTTTTTGAGCCTCGGGCTGGCGTTTTTAACGGTACCATTTTGGTACCAATGCTATGTTTTAATCGCCTGTTATTGCATTTTGTGCAAAATTTGCAGCAGCCAAAAAACGTAATTTTGGCATTTAGAATTTTTTTGCTGCTTCGCCGTTTACTGATCAGATTCATTGATTTTATATTTTTATTGATTGCGCGTTTCTGAATGTGGCAATACCAAATGTGTGTATATTTTTTTTTAACCCTTTAATTTTCAATAGGGCAAAAAGGGGGGGTGATTTGAACTTTGTTTTTTTTAATTTTTTTAATTTTTCAAAACTTTTTTTTTATTTTACTATTCCCCTATGGGGAAAAACGGATCATCAGTCTGATCACTCATTCTTTTCTCCCGATGAGAGCAACACCGCTCAGATCGGGAGAAATGATCATATCTTGTAACCTGCAGTACTTGGCTGCTAGCTACAGGACCTGTGTCATGTGAGCTACAGGAGTCATCACATGACCCTGTGCTACCATGACAGCCATCGGATCTACATGAGTATGAAATTACCACGATCGCCTTTAAAATGGCGCTGTCACATCTTGACCATGCCATTTAAGGAGTTAACAAGTACGGGTGGATAGCGATTCCACTCGTACCTGCGAGGCACACATGTCAGCTGTATAAATCAGCTGACATGTGGGTGGATCCGCACCTGCAGCCCGCAGCAGCAGGTGGGGATTAACACTATGACCGCTAGGACATAAGATTACTACCTGTGGTTGTTAAGGGGTTATAGTCCATTTTTAATAAACTAATTTCCATTTGACTAGTCGAGGAGATGTTTGTTTTGGGTGCAAGTCGTGAAGTGAAGAAGACGACTGACATCCATTAAGTGACCAAAATCAGCTGCCGGAGCAGATCTTCTTGTCTCTCAGACATGCGCGGTGTGTCTCTGAAGCCAGGAGCTGTACACTATGCTTCAGAAGTACTACGATGTGTAGGCAAGAAAGTCTGCCGTAAGATTTGCAGAGAGTCAGCAATGGCGTCTGCTCTTGCAAATCATGTCATCATCTTCTCAGGGGCATGATAACATGCTGAGCAGAACAACTAGTCTGGGGAAACAAACGCCCCATCGACTAGTCAATCGGAAATTAGCTTACTAAAAATGAATTTTAAAAATACTTCTTTTAAACATCTGTTTATGTGTCAGACAGTATAAAGTGACTGTAAGGCCTCTTTCACACATATGTGCCTCTAGAACGTGTTTGGCAGTTTTCTCACGTACCGGAGACACGTACACATGTACACCTAGGTATTCCTATGGTTTTGGACACACGTAAGTATTTGCACATGGAACGTGTGTCCGTGTGTTTCTCACGCCGACATGTCCGTTTTCTCTCCGGCATCACGGGTATCACACGGAATGCAAACATGTCACACGTAATTCAAACGGACCACACGGATGTGTTCCATGTGACACGCACCGGAGAGAAGACATGTGTCTGTGAGAAAAAAACCCAAAACTTTACTCACCTTCTCCTGCCCTCCTGTCTCTGCCGCTGCTGTCACTTGCTGCTGACCGCCGCTCATTATGCTCATTGAACATTTACTTCACTGCGGTTGGAAGCAGCAGCCGTGGTCGGCAGGACCGGAGACCGAAGATCAGCACCACGGACAGCGACGCCAGAGACAGGTGAGCAGAAAGTTCCCATTCTCCGTGTGTTATCATGGATAACACACAGAGAACACACGTAGCCCATAAACACGGGTCACGCAGGGCAAAACGCACCTCTGACACGTCCGTGAAAAATGTGTGTGGTTTTTCACGGACTTGTGAGAGAGACCTTACACAGTGTGTATAGAAACGAATATACAAATGCTGGTGGGCTGGAGACGAGCATGGGGGATCTGTCAGGTTCCCATTAAACCTATGTGCTTCCTTCAGATTATCAATGACACTATAATTACCTGCACACAGTCAAATATTCAACCAATTCTCTGTAGAAATATTCATTTTTCAGGATCTTTCAATACACAGTTGGGCAGCCCAGGTAATACTACACAGCATAATTATTTCTGAAAGTAACCCAAGAAAAGCAGTTCTAGAGAAATCATAGTTCTTCTATCAGGCTGCTGTAAGCCCCAGTCATATTCATAAAAGAGATGGGGCCAGTGTAATTGTTGCAACTTTTTTCAAGCCAAAGGGTATTTGGTGAATCTGTCTCCATTTCTGTGTGCTAGGAGTATGTACTGTTACAAAGGCAGAAGACTAGAAGGCCTCGTAGAATGAAGTACAAATAAAAAAGGTGAGAGAAAAGAGGGCAGAAAAAAGGAAGAAAGAAAAATATAGCCAAGAAAATAATGATGCAAGGGCAGGGGTGTACATATAAATCATTGGGCCCCATAGCAGAAGTTCTAATCCCCCCCCAAAAAAAACCAAACAAACAATTTTTGGCTCACAGAAGAGCATATATCACACCTTTGGAGCCCGTACAAAGTAATTTTCCTGCTATTGAAGTCCCTAGAATCCTCTTTCATTGCACGCATAAAGTGTGATACCAACAAAACTGCCCCACAAGCATTGTATGATATCCACATAGTGAATTTCTCTGTTGTACCCACAACACACATAGTCTGCTGATCCTCTATTTGAAGGGACTCCACCTAGTCCTCCATATAATATAAGGCAACCCTCATAGTCCTATATATAATATTATGCAACCCCTGTAGTCTTCCATATAATAAAATGCAACCCCGTAGTCCTCCATATAATATAATGCATCCTAATGCACCTCCCCATAGTCCTCTGTGAGGTAGCACGGTCGGCTGCGCAGCAGAAGACACGGGATCCAGGCATTAAGTTTCACAGCACACGGTTTAATGTCCAAACAAGAATCCACAACAATATACATGTGCCTCTCCAGCAGAGAACTCAGGGAGTTGTGTTCACTCCCTCACACCCGGCACACCTGCCCTTGTTCCTGTTTCCATTTAACCCTTCCTTCAGCCTGTAGGAAAACAGCATTAACCCTAGAGTGGATTTACTTTCTATCATGGAGTGAGCACAACCGGGGCGAGACATACCGGCCGTCATAGATAACCCCGGTCACAGTCTCACATACCCCCCCCCCCTCAGTTCAAGCGTGTGGGGTTGAACTCCCGCCATCAAACACGGCCCGCGGGACAAGGCATCGGCGTTGCCCTGCAACCCACCGGCCCTATGTTCAACCGTAAACCGGAAGTTCTGCAGAGAAAGGAACCACCGGGTAACCCGGGCATTCCGTTCCTTGGCGGACCTCATCCAGACCAGTGGAGAGTGATCCGTCACCAAGCGAAACTGCCGTCCCAGCAGGTAATAGCGTAGGGACTCCAAGGCCCACTTGATCGCCAGGCACTCCTTCTCCACTACGCTATAATTCCGCTCGGGAGGGGTGAGCTTCCTACTTAAGAAGGTGACGGGGTGTTCCTCCCCCTGAACTACCTGAGACAACACTGCCCCCAGGCCGACCTCTGAGGCGTCAGTCTGTACTATGAACTCCTTCCGGAAATCAGGGTGTACGAGAACGGGCTGTCCGCACAGGACCCCCTACAGGGCCCGGAAGGAGTCCTCAGCCTGCGGAGTCCAGCGCACCATGACGGACTTCTTGCCTTTGAGAAGGTCCGTCAAGGGGGCTGATAGTCCCGCAAAATCCTTTACAAACCTCCTGTAGTACCCCACGATACCCAGGAAGGCCCTAACCTGCTTCGTGGTCAGGGGTCTAGGCCACTTCTGGATCGCCTCAACCTTGTTAATTTGGGGCTTAATCACTCCTTGGCCTATCACGTAGCCCAAGTAGCGGGCTTCCGTGAGTCCCAACGCACATTTCTTGGGATTGGCTGTCAATCCGGCTGTTCGAAGCGCGTCCACCACCGCTTGTACCTGTTCCAAGTGGGTCTGCCAATCGGAGCTGTAAATAATGATGTCATCAAGGTACGCTGATGCATACGCCTGGTGAGGTTCCAGCACTAAGTCCATCAACCTCTGGAACGTGGCCGGAGCGCCATGTAACCCAAAAGGCAAGACAACATAGTGGAAGAGACCCTCCGGCGTAACAAAAGCGGTTTTCTCCTTGGCGGACTCCGTCAGTGGCACCTGCCAGTACCCCTTGGTCAGGTCGAGCGTTGTAAAATACCGCGCCTGTCCCAGCCTATCAATCAGCTCATCCACTCTGGGCATGGGGTAGAGATCGAACTTGGATATTTCGTTCAATCTCCTAAAGTCATTGCAGAACCTTAAGGAGCCATCGGGTTTTGGTATTAGGACAATCGGACTAGCCCATTCACTCCGGGATTTTTCGATGACCCCCAGGCGTAACATTGTCTTTACTTCCTCCGATATGGCTTGTCGTCGAGCCTCCGGTACCCGGTATGACTTCAGGCGTACCTTCAGGTGGGGCTCGGTGACAATATCATGTCGTATCAGACTGGTCCTACCTGGCAGCTCGGAGAAGACATCGGGGTTCTGCTGAACCAACCGTCTGGCCTCTCGCCTCTGAGTCTTGGTGAGGGCTTCTCCAATCCTTACTTCCAGTTCGTCCTCTCCGGAGGTCGCTGGAGCCGGAGGAGAACGACCCGAAGAGGAGGGAGATGGGGAAAAAACAGCCATCAGGCTTTCCCGTTCCTGCCAAGGTTTTAATAGGTTGACATGGTATATTTGTTCAGGTTTCCGCCTACCGGGCTGCAATACTTTATAGTTAACCACCCCGACTCTTTCCTTTATCTCGTAGGGGCCTTGCCACTGAGCCAGGAATTTACTCTCCGCCGTGGGGATTAATACCAACACCCGATCCCGGGTTTAAAGGTCCGCACGGTGGCTTGTCTATTGTAGCGGCTGCTTTGCGCGGCCTGAGCCTCCTGTAAATGCTCCTTCACAATTGGCATGACCGCGCTTATGCGGTTCTGCATACCCAAAATGTGTTCAATCACACTTTTATGGGGGGTGGGCTCTTGCTCCCATGTTTCCTTTGCCAGGTCCAACAAACCCCGGGGATGTCGCCCGTATAACAATTCAAAAGGCGAAAACCCCGTGGATGCCTGTGGCACCTCACGGATGGCAAACATCAAATAGGGAAGCATCATATCCCAGTCTTTCCCGTCTTTTGAAATCACCCTTTTTAGCATGGTTTTCAGGGTTTTATTGAAACGCTCGACTAAACTGTCCGTTTGAGGATGATACACAGACGTACGCAACTGCTTGATCTGGAGTAGCCGGCATAGCTCTTTGGTCACTTTAGACATGAATGGGGTCCCCTGATCCGTAAGGATCTCCTTGGGCAACCCCACCCGGCAGAACACAGCAAACAACTCCCGAGCTATAAGCTTTGCTGCAGTATGTCTGAGAGGTATCGCCTCGGGATACCGGGTGGCATAGTCAACGATCACTAGGATGTGTTGGTGCCCTCGAGCGGACTTTACGAGGGGCCCCACCAGATCCATCCCTATCCGTTCAAAAGGGACTTCTATAATGGGTAACGGTACCAACGGACTGCGAAAATGGGTCAGGGGTGCGGTAAGCTGACACTCCAGGCAGGTTTCGCAGAACCGTTTTACCTCCCCAAAGACTCCGGGCCAATAGAACCTTTGCAATATTCGCTCCTGCGTTTTCTTGACCCCTAGGTGGCCACTCATCAGGTGTTTATGAGCCAAGTCGAGGACCCGCCGACGATGCGGCTGTGGTACCACCAACTGCTCTACCCCCACGCCCCGTATTTCATCTACCCGGTAGAGTAAATCCTGCTTAAGAGCGAAATGGGGGTACCTTACCTGGGCACCGGGCAGCTGTGCCACCCCGTCAATTACTGTCACCCGACTCCGGGCATGTATTAATGTAGGGTCCTGGAGTTGGGCAGTCCCAAACGTATCCGGGGACGCCTCCAACTCCGGGATGGGTTCGACCATCTTAGCCTCTCCTGCCAATACCTCTAGGGGCGACCTATCGGGTTCACATTCTGTCCCTATCATGGGGACCCCTACGGCAGGTGTCCCGGATTCAGGATTGTAGGGCTCAGGTCCCGGACTGACCAATATCTGAGGAGACTTAGGGGGTCCCTTCCATAAAGTCCAAAAATAGGGCAGATCCCTTCCTAGGATCACGTCATAAGGAAGAGTGTTAAGAAGTCCCACCTCATGTTGCACCTGACCGCAAGGTGCTGTGATGGTGACAATCCCCGTGGGATAGTCTCGGCGGTCCCCATGTATGCAAACCACCCCCACGGTACGTCCTGTGGCCTTTACTTTAGCCCTCAAGGTGGATCGCACAAGGGTCACTAAGCTTCCGGAATCCAACAATCCTGTAACCGGACATCCATTCACCTGTATTTGGCACAAGTGGGGCTCCGTCTCTGGGGAGACCAGGTCAGCGGTACACACCACCTGAGCATACATTGAACCCCGCCGGGTAACCCCACAATCCATGGGCTCCGTGGTGAGTGGACACTGGGCTTCCATATGTCCCACCCGCTGGCACCGCCAACATCTAATGGGGACGGAAACCCCCTTGACGGGTTGTCGTTTAGGGTACAGAACCTTCCGGACCTCAGGATTGGCGGCCGCGGCCTCAGGCGGGACGGTAGGGGACTCCTGCACCGTTGTCGGCGGTGGGTCCTTGGCCCTAGGCTTGGAGGGGCCGGACCGACGGGCGGTACGCAGAGTCTCAGTGTCCCGTATCAAGTCCTGCGTAGCCACATGCCGCTCTACCAGGGACACTAATTGGTCCAAGGTACTCGGGTCACCCTGTCCTACCCACCGTTGAACGGTGACGGGTAAAGTGCGCACAAAACGATCCACTACTACCCTTTCCACCATCTGCTCCGGGCTCAGAGTGTCAGGCTGCAACCATTTTTTTACAAGATGCAACAAGTCATAGGCCTGGGAGTGTACGGGTTTGGCTTCCTCATAGAACCACTGATTTACCCGCTGAGCCCGTACATAGGTATTCACCCCCAACCGTGCCAGTATTTCGGCTTTTAGGGTCACATAGTCAATGGCGTCCTCGGTACAGAGGTCCAGGTACGCTTTTTGGGGTTCCCCCGTCAGATAGGGCGACAATACCTCAGCCCACTGGGGGGTCGGCAGCTTTTCCCGCTCGGCCACCCGCTCAAACACCGCCAGGAACGCTTCCACATCATCCCCCGGGGTCATCTTTTGCAACGCTTGTCTCACCGCTTTCCAGACGCTGCCGTCATCACCCGGTCCCGGGGTTGTTGCTGCCGGTCCAGCACGGATCGACTTGGCCAGGAGAACCATCTCTTCTTGATGTCTTTGTTCCTGCAATTGTAAGGCTTGCTGCTGACGTGCATTGGCCTGAACCAGCTGTTCTTGGTGCGATTTCAAGGATTGGAGCAGGTGTGCATTGGTCTGTTGCTGCTGTGCATTAGCTTGTTGCTGCTGTGCATTAGCCTGAGCCAAATGCTTTAGTATGTCCTCCATGGCGTCGCTGGGTTTGGGCCGTAGTATAGTCGCTTGAATCCAGGACATGTGCTACCGGGTCACCAGAAAAGGAAGCTACACCTCACCGGTCGGGATGCCCGCCGATTCTCCACCATATGTGAGGTAGCACGGTCGGCTGCGCAGCAGAAGACACGGGATCCAGGCATTAAGTTTCACAGCACACGGTTTAATGTCCAAACAAGAATCCACACCAATATACATGTGCCTCTCCAGCAGAGAACTCAGGGAGTTGTGTTCACTCCCTCACACCCGGCACACCTGCCCTTGTTCCTGTTTCCATTTAACCCTTCCTTCAGCCTGTAGGAAAACAGCATTAACCCTAGAGTGGATTTACTTTCTATCATGGAGTGAGCACAACCGGGGCGAGACATACCGGCCGTCATAGATAACCCCGGTCACAGTCTCACACCTCCATATAATATAATGCAACCCCATAGTCCTTCATATAGTATCATGCACAACCCATGGTCCTCAATTTAGAAAAATGCACACCCCATAGTCCTCCATATAGGGTAATGCATATCCCATAGTTCTCCATATAGAATAATGCACCCCATAGTCCTCTATATAGAATAATATACCCCTATAGTCCTCATTACAGTATAATGCACCTCCATAGTCCTCCATATAGTATAATGTACCCCCATAGTCCTCCGTACAGTATAATGAATGCCCATAGTCCTCCATATAGTATAATGGACCCCCTATAGTTCTCCATATAAAATACTGCACACTGCATAGTCCTCCATATAAAATAATGCACACCTTATAGTTCTCCATATATTATAATGCACACTCCTGTAGTCCACCATAGAAAATAATGCACCCTCATAGTCCTCCATATAGAACAATGCACACCCCACAGCCGTTGGCCACCAGTGTACTCAGTGATTAAAAAGAACCCCAAAACGTCAAATTGTTCCCCCGCTACTCCAGTCTTCGTGCTGAGGGGTCTGCAGATCTGCTCATCTCGGCATTGCTTGCGCACTGTAATGACATCATTGCACCCACTGCGCTTAGATGTCAGATGGAAAGGGAGAATGATGGAGGAGGGAGCTTCAGTGGAGCGTTCCCGCTTTCATAATTGCTTTCAACTGTATCAGCATCCATAATGCCGATACAATTCAATGGGTGAGGGCACTTATACAGAGTCCCCTCAACTTATGGGCCCCGTAACGGCCGTGTTGTCTGCTGCCATTGGCAGTACACCACTGAGCAAGGGGGCAGGAAAGCAATAGTGCAAGGATAGGAAGAATAAAGGAAATCAGGAAGAAAAGTTGTAAAATAAGGAAACAAATACCCCAAAATTGGAAACAAACAAAATGTTGGGTATTATTAAAAGATAATACTTCTGCTGCTGAGTAAATGTATGCAATTTATATAAGGTATAAAGCTCCCCTTGGATTTTTCACTGATTGTATCGCTACAGTAACACACGGATTTTAGTTTTTCTTTATTGCTACAGAAATATACTCTTTAAAGAGAACCTGTTTGCTCTCTTGACATTTCTCTTTTTTTCCCAGGAGGAATAACACATACATTTCACAATAGAAAGCTACATGAAAAAATCCTCCAGTATTATTATTTCATGGGATATATAAATAATTGTGGAAACAGACGTCAGGAGTAGTGACAAGTCCTTTTTAATGTCAAAATTAAAAAAGAGCCATACAAAACAATATTAATTCATTACAATTATTACCCTTCCACGACCGATTACGTAGATGTACGCCATTGGTTGTGTCCCTGCCTTTGATGTGGGCTCACACGTATCTGTCCCAGCACTTGACAGATGATTAATCAATCATCAAGTGCCTCTAAAGCTGGGTTTACACACTGAGACTTTCTAGCGATCCCACCAGCGATCCCAACCTGGCCGGGATCGCTACAAAGTCTCTGGTGAGCTGTCAAACAGGCAGACCTGGCCAACGACGCAACAGCGATCCGGACCTGCAGAGCGACCTAGCTGGTTGTTGGGGACGTTGTAAAGCAGCTTTTTGAAAGGGAAGTCGCTGTAAAGGCCCCTTTACACACTGAAACTTTCTAGCGATCATGCTGCACAGCGGGAAACAAAGGACCTAAGAATGGTCCTGAACGATTTGTAGCGATCACAACTTCATAGCAGGGGCCAGGTCGCTGTGTTTCACACACTGCAATGTCGCTGGGGAGGTCACTATAACGTAACAAAACCGGTGACGTTACAGCGATGTCGTTTGCGATGTTGCAGTGTGTAAAGCCACCTTAACAGTCGCGGGGGGATCAGATCCACTGCTCTTTATAGCACAGGTGATCAGATGATTGCAGCTTCAAGACTATAAATTATTGTAAAAAGTAAAAAAAAAAGTTTAAAAAGACATAAAACCCCCCACAAAAGTTCAAATAACCACCCTTTTGCCCCATTAAAAATAAAATAATAAAAAAACATAATATACCTAATTATAATTGCTGCTTTAAGAAATGTCCGATCTATCAAAATATAAAATAAATTAATCTGATCAGTAAGCGGCGTGACATGAAAAACATCAAAATGACAGAATTACGTTTTTTTTTTTTAATAAAAGCAATCACAACATTGTATCTATCCCACAATTGTATCAATAAAAATAACAGCTCAAGGCGCAAAAAATAAGTTCACACAGCCCCAGATCCTGAAAAAAGAAAATGTTATGCATCTCAGAGACTGGAGGCAAAAGCGAAATTCTTTTTCTGAACTTTTTTCACTACTTAAATAAAGAAAACAATACATGTTTGGTATGTATAAAAACATGTATATAAAAAAAATAAAAAACAATTGTAGAGTTGCACTTTTTTGCCATTTTACCACAATTTGATTTTTTTTTCTCGTTTTCCAGTTTTCATTCAAAAGTACAACTCGTCCCGCAAAAAACAAGCCCTCATTTGTCTATATTGATGAAAATATAAAAACTTTATGACTCTTGTAAGAAGGAGAGGAAAAAACGAAAAATAGAAAATCACCCTGGGTAAAGGGGTTAAAAGAAATCTATTATGAGTTTTTTTCCACCTATTTTGAGAACAGCATACTGTAGAGACCCTGATTCCAGTGATGTGTCACTTACTGGGCTGCACGCTGTACTTTTAATAAAATTACCATTTTATCAGCAGTTGATCACTAGAGGACTAGAAATCCTGCTGCCATGTAGTCCTCCATAATCATAAGCTCTCTATACACTCACACCCATCACTGCTTATGCAAAGTGTACACAGAAATCTACCAATCAGTACTGTGGGTGGGATTATACAGAGCTCAGCATTCAGAGATCTGATAGATCTACAGCAGAGAAAATAGGGATTTTACCAAAACTGCAGTAAGTGACACATCACTGTAATCGCGGTCTCTGCCTCTACATTATGCTGCTCTCAGATAGAGTAACAAAAACATTGACAGATTCTCTTTAAGGGGAGGGGTGTGGCAGGGTAATAATTTATAATAATTTATTAAAGGGGATATACACCAATAAGGGGATATACACCAATAAATTAATCTGAATAATAGATGTACACTGTGCGATTGATTTTCCCCCCATTATTTTCAGGTAAGAATGACTAGAATGGTGAGAGTGCATAGATTGTGAATTCATCAGTGTCCATGTATACTGCCATACCTTAGACATACATTATACATTTGTTGCAGTATAGTAGCTGGGATATAACTATAGCTGCCATTATTATTACAGTAGTAAATTATATTGACATCTATTTTACTGTGGGTTACAGGGTTTACCTTGCTTCACTGATTTCTTACTGTGAGTCATTAAACTATCTTAACAACCTTGAAAAGAACAGTCACATTTCATGTAGGCGATCAATGTCCATAAACTCTACGTCTTGATCAGGATATTTTTCGATGGATGTAATCATAGGCGAAAATACATTTTTAAAATCAATACGAGACATAGAGCGATGTACAACGCAACTTTAATTACATAGTACCGTGATGCATTTTTTCCCCAATTTATAATAACAGTTTATGTCAGAAAACAAGGTAATAATTTTACAAATGGAACTCATACAATAACAAGAACTGATCCAATAACTTAACACGCTATACATGAAGGTAGAATAGCATTTTAGTCCTTTGTGTAGAACTTCATTGACAATGCATATTGTTTGTATACTATTCTTGGATGACAAGGAGTCCTGCCCGTGGCGCCGTATTTTTCACTAAATTTCAATATTGAGTTGCTAGATGCCATTGCTCTGCTTGTCCTCCATCTGAAACGCTGAATTTGTCTCTCCATTGAGTGGATCTGGTTTAGTTTCTTCATCATCATTAACCGTCTTGTTTTTAGTAAAATACAATGACAGTCGGTATCCTAAGAGTAATGTTATAAGTCATGTTAGATGATAGCTAAGACACTTAGAATGCACTATACATAAAACCAAGACACTAAAGGGTACTTTACACCCTGCGATATCGGTACCGATATCGCTAGCGAGCGTACCCGCCCCCGTCGGTTGTGCGTCATGGCCAAATCGCTGCCCGTGGCACACAACATCGCTAACACCCGTCACACGGACTTACCTTCCCTGCGACGACGCTGTGGCTGGCGAACAGCCTCCTTTCTAAGGGGGCGGTTCGTCCAGCGTCACAGCGACGTCACACGGCAGCCGTCCAATAGCAGAGAAGGGGCGCAGATGAGCGGCCGGAACATCCCGCACACCTCCTTCCTTCCTCATTGCCGGTGGACGCAGGTAAGGAGTTGTTCGTCATTCCTGCGGTGTCACACATAGCGATGTGTGCTGCCGCAGCAACGACGAACAACATCGTACCTGCAGCAGCAACGATATTTGGAAAAGGAACGACGTGTCAACGAGCAACGATTTTTCACGTTTTTGCACTCGTTGATTGTCGTTCCTTGGTGTCACATGCTGTGATGTCGCTAACGGCGCTGGATGTGCGTCACTAACGACGTGACCCCAACGTTAGCGATGTCGCAGCGTGTAAAGCACCCTTAAGGAAAGAAATGTTACATTGTTTCTTTTTTGTTCTGATAAGTGTTATAATTCACGTGGCGCAGTAGAGTATTGGGGTTAAGGTTGTATGGGGAACTGAATCAGCCTCCAAGAAGGAGGAAATTATGAAAATGTGTCTTCAATAGGTTTCTCACATGAAACTTCCTTTCATTCAATGAAAACAGCACAGCACGGTAATCCATAAAATTGGCCATACAGCTACAGTATATTGAGTTCTCTAGATCCACCTATACACATGCATACTGGAATAACTGGTGACAACCAAACTCCAGTGACAAATTATGTTTGCCTAATCCTACTTTCCCCCAATGTGGGTATCGGTTGAGAGTCAAAGCCATCAAAATATGCCAATGCATATCCAATTTGTATGGATGCACTAAACGGCTGTCACGGTCGGCTCCCTGTTTTTGGAGATTAGTGATAGCTTTAATGTCTGGAGCTTTCAACTCTATCTGGGACTCTGCATTCAAATATTGTTCAGTTTCTTTTGGTTCTGAAATAGTTAATGTCAGTTTTTCTGGTAGCAGCTCTCCTGCAGTTCAGGTTAGCTGCAGGTGCTCTGTAGCCACACCCCCTTGAGTTTAAATAGCCAGGTCTCCCAGCAAGCTTTGCTGATTGTACAAAACCATTTGAATGCTAGCCGCCTTGGTGGAAGGAGCTGCTGTGGATTCTCCTGAAGTCGTATCCCCTCCAAATTGGTTGTTTTTCCCCTGTTTGTCTCACCTACCTTCTTGTTGTATTAGTGCAGTGGTAGGTTAAGTATACCTTACCTCTCACTCCCTAGCCTGGACTATAGTAGGGATTTTCAGGACTTCAGGTATTCCTGCTTGGCAACAGGTGAGGAACCTGTTTGGTGCCTGGTTAGGATTGCAGGGTACAGCGCCAGGTAAGGACAGGAGGTTTCCCATCTACTCTCTCACTAGTACCAGGGCCCACCGTTGTTACTGTATTCCCAGTGTCCCCCTTGTTGTGGTTTTGTTTAGGTGTGTTTTTCATTGTGTGTCAGACAACGGTCAGTCTGAACACGCCCGCCACATTTATTGCATTACAATGGCCTGTTCTTTATAATAAAACTGTAACTGGCATTTTATGGGGCACTAAATCTGTAACTACACACTGCCTTGCAGTTTTGAAGTGCTATGATTGATATATTAGGTTCCGTCTGCTATTATTTGGGTGTCAGGTCCTTAGAACTTTCATATATTCCCATAGTCAGACAGAGACAGAAGAGGACCCATGTGCAACAACAGTATGTGGGCCTTATGTTGGCGAATAGATCATCATAATGCAAAATTCCACCTGATTTGGGTGTGGAAATGGGCCCCCCTACCTCTCAGGCTCCTATGCAGCTGCACAAGTTACACCAAATATGTCCGTCTATGTAAATCCAATACACTGTAGCTGACACCACTATATTTGTTTAGTACTTTATTTTGGAAGCAAGGCCCGTAAAATTAACTAGCTCTATATTTTAGTGGCATACTGATGGACCTACATACCATTGATCAACTTATGTGGCCTCAAAGGGGTCCAATGTTAGGGGGCCACTTCCATCTACAAAGCAGATTGTGTCAGAGACATAAAGGGGTGCAGCTATTATGATGGGCAATTCAATTGTTACGCGCCCGTATACAGTTCTTCTACTGTCTTCTTCTGTCTGTATCCGCCCCCGAGCCAACTAATACATGTTACTAATCAGAAGCTTGAAGAACAATGACTGCTTCATGCCTACAATAGTGTGCTAGTGTGCTTTCATAGTGCTTCTAATAATACAAAGATGCCTTTCGATATCAAAATGAAGCCATAGATATATAAAGTTTCTCAAGTTTTTAGCTATATAATGGATTATAAAAAGTGACTCACCGATTAGTAGTAAAACTGCAAACAGAATCTGGAAAACGCTGTAGAGAAGCGGGAAGGTGAACATCAAACTAAGTTGCTCCGGAGTAAAGGAAAGCTGGATAATTGTGGTGCACAGTTGAGTATTTTGCATTCCTGTTTCCAATGAGACTGTTCGACATCTAAATGTATGACAAAAGAAAAAGAGAGTAAGCATATTGCGTAATGCATTTTACTATTGTCCAATATAAATGTTCAATCAATATATTGTGCTAATAAATTTATTACACTTTATTAACTTAAAATGTGCATTGTCGGCTAAATACATAATGCATTTGTGGCCACTGTGGTGTATGTACACTCAGAAGGTATGCACCTTGAGTGGCCAGAGTCTACATGGAGACTTAGGCATCAAACCTCCAAAGAGACCCATTCTAAAACAAAAATGTATATGCATGTTTTTTTCCTGTGACAATCCATGCAGGGAAAAATACTTAAGAGTTGTCCAAAGTCAAACTAAATTTGATTCTAAATCCCTACCTATTTAGTGCCATAATCTAAGCTGTTTTTTAATGCATGTATATTAAAAACTCCCTACAGTATTGTGTGTTGATGCTTAATTTGAAAATCTCAATGCTAACATCATTTTATAAACAACCATCTTGGCTATCTCATACATAAATTTGACTTGCAACGATTTATCATATAATTAGTTATGCATATTCTTGTCATGCCACTGCACTGTTACTGTTTTGCTCCTGGTGGTGGAAAAATATTTTTCTTCCTGTATACTATAAATTACAACTGGTTGTCACATTCCTTAATTATTGTGTGTTATTAAGTTGATTCCCAAGTGAAAGGTCACTGGTTTGAATCGAGGAGCAGCCATGAAGTAGATTTCCCAAGAAAAAAGAAACAGCATCATCCAGCTCATCGATAGTGGTCTCTCGGCCAAGAAAATTGTTAAACTGCATTATGTGAGTGCCATGACAGTTAGAAGATTGTAAAATGAAGTCCATCCATCCATTCAAAAGCCAAAAAGTGGACAGCCAGGCAAAATATCGGAGTCAAAAACTCGATGCAACACAAGGTCTATTCTGGCGCCACAAACATGGCAGTGGAGGTGGCTCGTATGCTTCATAATAGTGATATCACAGATGCATGTTACACAAGTCTGGAATGGTGGCCTAAAAAAAGAGATGAAAAAGCCTCGACTCCAATATTGTCATAAGAAGCGTCGGCTTCAGTTTGCAAAAAAAGGACTGAAAGTGGATAGTAGATGATTGGAAAAGGGTGATGAGTAAAGATGAGACAAAAATCAATAGACTAGGCTCTGATGGGTGCAAATGGACCTGGAAGTAACAAGGGAAAAATGGGCTAACGGATTGAGAAATTGAAGGAACTGTCAAGTTTGGTAGAGGAAGCCTGATGATATGGGGTTGTTTCATAGCCAAAGGTGTTGGATAACTTGACCAGGATCAATGGTGGTCTCAATGCTGAGCTATATGTGAGTATCTTACAAGAGTAGTTACTTCGTACACTCGAGTACTATGGGTATGAAAAGAACAACATAGTTTTCCAGAAGGACCACAACTCAAATAATATGTTCATATTTACGAAGAAGTGGTTCAATGACAATGAAATAGAGGTGCTGGATTTGCCAACTGTCTGCAGACCTCAACCCAATTGAACACTTGTGGGTAGAATTGAAGAAAAAGGTGTATATATACCCAAGTGATTCGACCAGTATGCATCAACATTGGGATTGGGAACGTGTAGAAGAGACCTGGGATCAGATTTCAGACAAGACATGCTTGAATCTGAGCAAGAGCATGCCCAGAAAGATTCAGTCAATGTTGAAAGCCAAAGGTGGATTTACAAAATAATAAAAATTAATATTTAGAATTTTAGGAGCAAACCAGTAACAATGCAGTGACATAACAAGAATCTACATAACTAATCATATGCTAAATAGTTGCAAGTCAAATTTATATATGAGATAGCCAAGATGATTGTCTCTAAAATGATGGTAGTCTCACGTTTGAAGCCATAGTGGATGGGGAGATATGAAGCCTGAAAGTCAAAAGTTCAAAACATTGTTACCCTTTTGCTTGTCAGTGTAAGTGTAGGTGTAAGAGTGCATATGTACCGCCCCGGTGCTCGGCCGGCTGCCGAGCCGCTCGGATCCATGCTCGTCGGTGGCTCAAGCTCCTCACGGACCCGGGGGTCACGTCGCTCTGCAAGGGGGTTGGCGCTACACGTAGGGACTTTGGTGGGGAGGTCCACGGCCGGAGCCGCAGTTGTTTGTAGGGATTTTGAGTTTGTGACGCCATCCACGGGTTGTGGTGAATGGATGGACACCACCGCTGCCATTGACTAGGCTCCCGGGGACAGTGTTACGCAGCTTGGTGTTGACCCCCTCCGTGTTGACCCCCTCCAAATACACCTCCAGGCTGTGTAAGGGCTATTTGACTAAGATGGAGAGTGATGGGGTGCTACGCCAGATGACCTGGCCTCCACAGTCACCAGACCTGAACCCAATCGAGATGGTTTGGTGTGAGCTGGACCGCAAAGTGAAGGCAAAAGGGCCAAGTGCTAGGCATCTCTGGGAACTCCTTCAAGACTGTTGGAAGACCATATCTGGTGACTACCTCTTGAAGCTCATCAAGAGAATGCCAAGAGTGTGCAAAGCAGTAATCAAAGCAAAAGGTGGCTACTTTGAAGAAGCTAGAATATAAGACATGTTTTCAGTT
Organism: Anomaloglossus baeobatrachus; assembly: GCF_048569485.1. Lineage (NCBI taxonomy): Eukaryota > Metazoa > Chordata > Amphibia > Anura > Aromobatidae > Anomaloglossus > Anomaloglossus baeobatrachus. Next base: position 558,592,985 of record NC_134354.1, on the reverse strand, counting down.
GTTTCACACTTTTTTGTTAAGTATTTCATTCCACATGTGTTAATTTATAGTTTTGATGCCTTCAATGTAAATCTATAATTTTCAGTCATGAAAATAAAGAAAACTCTTTGAATGAGAAGGCGTGTCCAAACTTTTAGTCTGTACTGTATGTGATGGAAAATTAATACTACACTTCACCCTGAAAATACCATCCCCACCATCAATGGTGGTGGCAGCAGCATGCTGGGCTGATGCTTTTCTTTAGTGGGGACAAGGAAGCCGGTCAGAGTTGATGGTAATATGGATGGACCTAAATGCAGGGCAATCCTGGAAGGAAAACCTGTTAGAGGCTGAAAAATACTTAAAACTGGGGTGTAGGTTCACCTTCTAGGTGGAAATTGGCCCTAAATGTACTGCCAGAAGTGCAATGGAATGATATAGATCAACACATACTCATGGGTTTGATTGGCCCATTCAAATTCCAGACCTAAATCTTTTTGGGTATCTGTGGCAAGACTTGAAAATTGCTATTCACAGACGCTCTCCTTCAAATCTCACCAAGCTAGAGCTATTTTGCAAAAAAAGAAAGTGCAAAAATGTCAGTCTCTAGATGTGCAAAGTTGGTAGACACATACTTACAAAGAATTTTAGTAATTGCAGTGAAAGGTGGTCCTACAAAGTATCGACTCAGGAGAACTGAATACAAATGCGTGTCACAATTTACAGATTTATATTTCTTAAATATTTAAAAAAGTGTATAATTTCTATTACACTTTACAAATACCTGTTTGTTTGTGTTAGTACTATATATCACATAAAATCCTAATAAAATACATTTAAATTTGTGAGTGTAACATGAAAAAATGTTCGTGGGTTTGAAATACTTTTTCAATGTACTTTATGGCACAGCAGTTTGGACATGGTAACACAGTTTTTGCTTAAATAGTGTGACATAGGCTATTATTAAAGAATGATATAGTGGTTTTCTATGTGCCTTGTTTATATCTGTTTTAGTTGATGTGCTATGTCTGGGTTGTCTACAGTACCTCTGATATTTTTTCCCTTATGCAGACTACCTTTCTCAATATACCAGAATCTCATCACATTGCTCTTGCTCCTATCTAATGGTCATAGTCATAGATCAGTATCCTATGTGATGTATATAGCAGCCTCAGGGTATATTTTATGTGATATATACAACAGTCTCAATATGTCCTATGTAATGCACACAGTCCAGTCTCAGTTTATCCTTTGTGATATACACAGCAGATGTATACAGCAGTCTTAGTGTATCCTATGTGATTTATACAGCAGAGTCTCAGTGCATCCTTTGTGATGTATACAGCAATCGCAGTGTTTCTTGCATATAATATATACAATAATCTCATTGTCTCCTGCGTGATGCATACAGCAGGCTCAATGTATACTCTCTGATGTACGTTATATAGCAGTATTAGTGTATCTTATATGATTTAATAGTAGTCTCAGTATATCCTATGTGATGTATATAGGAGAGTCTCAGTATCTCCTATGTGATGTATACAGCAGATACTCAGTGTATTATATGTAATTGAGATATATATATATATATATATATATATATATATATATATATCAGAGTGTAAGTGTATTGTTTGTGGTGTATATATCAGAGTCCCAGTGTATCCTGTGTTATGTATACAGTAGGCTTAGTATCTTCTATTTGATGTACACGGCAGAGTTTCAATTTATCCTATGTGATATATAGAGTAGTCTCAGTGTTTCCTTTGGGATCTACAGAGCAGAGTCTTAAAGTATTCTATGTGGTGTATAGAGTAGTCCCAGTGTATCCTATGTGATGTATGTAGTAGAGTCTCAGTGTATCCTTTGCTATGTATATGATAAAGAACTCAGTGTATCCTATGTCATGTATGTATACTGCAGAGTCTTAATGTCTCCTATGTGATGTATACAGCAGATTTTCAGTGTATCAAATGTAATTTATACAACAGAGTCTCAATGTCTCCTATGTGATGAATGCAGCAATCTCATTGTTTCCTCTATGATGTGTATAGCAGAGTCTCAGTATGACCATGTGATCAATGCAAAAGTGTCTCAATATAAACTGTGTGATGTGTACAGCAGAGTCTCAGTGTATCCTATGTAATGTATACAGCAATCTCAATTTCTCCTATGTGATGCATACATTAGAGTCTCAGTGAATCCTATGGGATGTATACAGCAGAGTCTCAATGTATTCTATGTGATGTAAGAGTAGTCTCAGAGTATCATGTGTGATTTATATAGTAGAGTATCGGTGCATCCTATGTGATATACACAACACAGTCTCAGTGTATCATATGTGATGTATACAGTAGTCTCAGTGTCTCCTGTGTGATGTACATAGCAGGGTCAGTGATGTATACTGTGTTCTTATAAGCATCAAAACAGGAGTTGTTGAGTAAAGAGTGGCAAGGCAGGTCCTGGATGCGAGTACAAATTTGGTTCTTTATTTAGGATCAATTAGGATGAACTTTTATGGTAGATGAGAGCTCATTTACTTTATAAAAAATGACATTACCTGCCCCATGACTGATTAGATATGTAAGCCAAGAGGAAGCCAAAAACAAAGCCTGCACCTGGAAACACTGTTGCTACAATCCACAATTTGGGGTCAATGTCCCATGAGCCTTTGTATAGAACTCCACCAATTACAGCTATAAGTACAATCAGGACTCCTCCTGTGATGGATCCTATCTGGAAGGTCAATAGCATTTGTTAGATGACAATAGATTAGTTGTAATTTTTGTGCATAACAACCATACGAAATAGACAAATGCAAAATTAGTGCTTATGATCAGGATGATCTGCCCTGTATATCCATACAAAGCATTCCTTCAGGAAGGATATATTATCTGATTCAATAACCAATCACTCAAGGAACCTTAAAATAACTACAACAAAATATAATGACAATTGGGGTCTACTCCTTGGCTTCAAGGTGCCATTATGAAGTCAATGCCATTATAAAGCCATAGACCGAGGGTACTGCTCTTCAACAGCATGTGCAGGTCCAAATCTCTCTTTCCTATGTAGTTATTACCCCAATAATGAATAATATTTGTTAAATTATTGCTTTTTTTCTGCTAAGTTCGAATCAATAAGTACAAGTATTCTAAGCAGAAGCCCAGCCTTTTAGACTTGATTCACACATAGCATTTAGGTGGACAGATATTTGCTTTTAAGCAATAGAAAAATATGTACATCTACCGTATGTACGTAGAGAACCCTAATTTACTAACATTTACTATGGCCAATTTATGACATTTGACTTTTCTGATAAGCCAGTCACAAAATATATGGCTGCAATTAAAGGGGTATGTTCCTTTTCTCTCTTCAGTAGAGCACTGCTGGCCGAGGGGCTCTGGAAAAGTCACAATTTGGACCAGAAAATTGTGCATTGGAATTAAATTTCCCTCTGTTCTTGAGAATGCAGAACATTTTTTAATAAGCAGTCAAATGCAAACTTGCTTGTTTTTAGAAACACTTTGCAATTTTGACCATTAAAGGGAACCTTTCAGGTGCAAAATGCACATGGAACCACGAGCAGTTCTGGGGGCATATTAGTAATCCCTGCCTCACCGTCCCTGTATACACTAGCATAGATAAAGAGATCTTTAGAAAAAGTATTTCTAAAGATCCTTTATGATATGCTAATGAGCGCAGGGACTAGTCACGTAGGGCGTTAGTTCCTGCGCTCATTCCGCCCTCTTAGCATGTTAGCACACCCACAGGGGCGTGCTAACATGCTATTCAATGCCCATTGCCTCTTTAGCGGTGATGCGCGTACCTGTGTCCGTTATCACTGCATCAGACACTGGGCAGTGTGCATGATTAGAAGTCTCGGCACTTCTGGTCATTCACACTAGACCTCTCTGACGCCGGGATGTGTACACCCGGCTTCATAGTGCGCATGACCGGAAGTGCGGTGACTTCTCATCATGCGCACTGCTCGGGGTCTGATATGGTGACAACAGACACAGGTATGCCCTGTGGGCATGTTAACATGTTAAGAAGGTGGAATGAGAGCAGGAACTAATGCCCTTGCGACTAGTCCCTTCGCTCATTAGTATATGAGAAAGGATCTTTAGAAATACTTTTTCTAAAGATCTCTTTATCTATGCTACTAGATGCAGGGACGGTTAGGCAGAGATTAGCAATATGCACCCAGAACTGCTTCTGGTACTGGGTGCATATTGCACCTGACAGGTTCCCTTTAATGAACATGGGCCAACACCTTTACCTTTCACACTTGTTAACATCAAATATTTTTTCTATACCACATTCAGTGAGAAACAGAGGTGTACGTTTTATGTGTTTTGTCTGTTTTATCCACTCTGTTTCTTTAACCTAGATTGGGACTAGTTTACCCGCTGCCCTGCACACTGGACAGGGTTGTGTTCAGGAAAAGACAGGGATAGATGGGGCATCGTGATGCTTATTCCTGTTTGTGACTGGTCTGTGATATACGGGAGTACAAACACAAAGTCATTTCAAATGACTGTGGGCACAACTGCTGGGTAACTTTGTAATAAACTTCAATGCCTCAGGAATAAGTTTATTTTATTAGTTAGATATACACAATCGATTTCAGAAATTGTTTAAACTAAAGGCCCCGTTACATGCTACGATTTATCTGATGATATGTCGTCGGGGTCATGGTTTTCGTGATGCACTTCCGTTATCGTTAGCGATGTCGTTGCATGTGACACCTACGTGTGACTCCGAACGATAGCAAATAGGTTGAAAATCGTTGATCATTGACACGTCGTTCAGTTTCAAAAGTATTGCTCGTCGTTTGGAACGCAGCAGACATATTGCAACATTTGACAGCCTGCCAACGACGAACAACATCCACACGACCGCCTTGGTCAAACAATATATTGCTGAACGATGTTGCGTTGTTTGTGAGATGTGTACATGTGACCGCTAATAAACTATGTGCGATCTCGGCAAATCGTAACTACGATCTGGGCGTGTCACATCGCTACTGAGATCGTCAGATAAATCGTAGCATGTAACGGGGCCTTAAGACATCACCATTGGAAAGCTATGTAAACAACTCCAAGGGGGAGCAATTTCACATAACTGAATGTTTTCAATGATGGAGGAATAGTGGAAATTAAATGTAAATATTTTCAAAACTTAAGATGTTGAATTCCTTAAAAAACTTAAGAGGGCTTTACACGCTGCAACATCGCTAGCAATGTCGTGAGCGATAGCACCCGTCCACGTCGGTGGCGCATCACGGGGTGATCGCTGCCGTAGTGAACAATATCACTACGGCAGCATCACACGCAATTACCTGTTCACCAACGTCGCTGTGGCCGCCGAACAATCTCTCCTTTAATGGGGATGTTCATTCGGCTTCAAAGCGGCGTCACTAAGCGGCCGCCTAATAGAAGCGGAGGGGCGGAAATGAGCGGCCGGAACATCCCACCCACCTCCTTCCTTCCTCATTGCCGGCGGCTGCAGGTGCGATGTTGTTCCTCGTTCCTGCAGTGTCACACATAGCCATGTGTGCTGCCGCAGGAACGACAAACAACCTGCGATCCAAACGAGGAACATTTTTTTAAAAATGAACGACATGTACACGACGAGCGATTTGACACCTTTTTGTCATCGTTACTGATCGTAAAAAGGTGTCACACACAACGACATCACTAACAAGGCCGGATGTGCGTCACCAACACCGTGACCCCGACGATATCTCGTTAGCAATATCGTTGTGTGTAAATGGGCCTTTAAATGTGTTACAAATAGAGTTGAGCGAGTACTTAACTATTCGTACTTGCTTTACTCATAACGAGTACTTTCTAATACTCGCGTATTCACTCTGAATAGCATGTGCAAAGCAAGTCAATGGTGAAAACTCACAAAGTAACGAGTAACCCGAATTCTGCACTGTTCGCTACTCGCACAAATAGTACAGCATTCGGGTTACTTGTTACTTTGCGAGTTTTTCCCCATTGACTTGCATTGCACACGCTATTTGGAATAAATTACGCGTGTATTAGGCCCTGTGCGCACTAGAAAATGGAATTTTCTTTAGAAAATTCCGCAGGCTCTGAAAGATTACTGCACCTGCAGCAAAAAACCGCAGCAAACCGCACCCGAAAACTGCAAGCGGTTTTACCGCGGTTTGCCTCGGTTTTACCGTGGTATTGCTGCGGTTTTGCCGCGGGTTGGTACATATGTTTGCCGTGGGTTGGTACATGTGTTTTAATGCATTCAATGCAATAAAGCACATTGAAAAAAAAATGTGTAATTTCCTTCTGATAGATAGCTAGATAGATAGATGGATAGATAGATAGATAGAATGATAGATAGATAGATAATAGAGGGATAGATTGAGAGATAGATAGATGGATAAATGGATAGATAAATGGATAGATGGATAGATAGATAATAGATAGATAGAATGATAGATAGATTGATAGATAGACAGATAGATAGATAGATAGATAGATAGATAATAGAGGGATAGATAATAAAGGGATAGATAGATAATAGAGGGATAGATAGATAATAGAGGGATAGATAGATAATAGAGGGATAGATAGAATGATGGATGGATAGATAGATAATAGAGGGATAGATAGATAGATAATAGAGGGATAGATAGATAGATAGATAGATAGAGGGATAGATAGATAGATAGGTAGATGGATAGATAGAATGATAGATAGATAATAGAGGAATAGATAGAGGGATAGATAGATAGATAGATAATAGAGGGATAGATTGAGAGATATTAGCTTTATTTCAGTTTGTGTTTCCCCCCACACGGTATTTCTCATACAGCAGTGACCCTGCGGTAGGGTCACTGCCGGTCAGTGACATCCCTATTACTGCTGGTGAGGCCCTGAGGTTCTCGTGAGCGGTGTTGTGTTGACATCACCGACCGTGAGAAATGACCTGGAGTTACCCCTGCAGTCTCGTTACGAGGCTGCTTTGAGTACTATGTGTCAGACGCGGCTGGATCAGTCTGCAAGCATTGTGGAACCTCTGTGGATTACGGTGGATTACGCCGGAGCTGGGTGTTTGGGGGGGTTAATAAAGTGGTGACAGAGGGGGCTTTTTGTGTTTTATTTCAAATAAAGGATTTTTTTGGGTGTATGTGTTTATTTAGTTTACTTACAGGTTAATCATGGAAGCTGTCTCATAGACGCCTGCAATGATTAACCTAAGACTTATGCTGGGTTCACACATAGCGACAGCGACAATGACGTCGCTGTTACGTCACCATTTTCTGTGACGTAACAGCGACCTTGTGTGTCGCTGTTATGATCGCTGCTTAGCTGTCAAACACAGTGACGCAGCAGCGATCATAACGTTGCTACATGTGCAGAGAGCCGCGCAAACTGCTTAGCGCTGGCTCCCTGCTCTCCTAGCTACAGTACACATCTGGTTAATTACCCGATGTGTACTGCAGCTACATGTGCAGAGAACAGGGAGCCAGCACTGGCAGCGTGAGAGAGGCGGAGGCTGGTAACGAAGGTAAATATCGGGTAACCACCTTGGTTACTTGATGTTTACCCTGGTTACAGCTTACCGCAGCTGCAAGATGCCAGCTCCTGCTCTCTGCTCGCTTCATTTCGTCGCTCTCTCGCTGTCACACACAGCGATGTGTGCGTCACAGCGGGAGAGCAACAATAAAAAAAACGAACCAGGGCTGTGTGTAACGAGCAGCGATCTCACAGCAGGGGCCAGATCGCTGCTCAGTGTCACACACAGCGAGATCGCTAATGAGGTCACTGCTGCGCCACAAAACCCGTGACTCAGGAGGGATCTCAGCAGCGATCTCGCTGTGTGTGAGGCACCCCTAAGTGGCAGCTATGGGCTGCCATTAACTCCTTATTGCCCCGACTGCCACCCCATCACGGCAATCGGGAAGAGCCGGTAACATGCCGGGACTGTCGCATAATGGATGTAACATTCTTGACTGCGGGGGGGGGGGGGGGATATTAACCATGGCCCTCGCCCTCCCCAGCCTGAGAATTGCTGCTGTGTGCTTACCTTTGCTGGATGGTAAAAATACAGAGGAGCCAACGCTTGTTTTCGTTTTTTATTTTTAATATGTATGTTTGATTTCTATGGGCATTGCATGTTTGTATGTGTCTGTCTGTGTGTGATATGTGTATGTTTACTCTGCTTTATTTCCTCTTCCTCTCCTAATGACATCACTTCCTTGCAAAACGCAGGGTAGTGATGAACATTATGTCCCGAAAAACGCGAAAGACCGCTGGAATAGCGCAGTAAAACCCAATGAAACGCATATAATTTGCTACCTGTGTTATTCCCTGCGGTATTTCATGATTACATTACAGTCAATTGAGTGAAATACCGTAGGTACGTGTGGAAAAGAAGTGACATGCAATTTTTTTTGCTGCAGAAAACATGCAGCAAAACCTGTAGGTGACAAAAACCGCAGTGGTGTGCGCACAGCATTTTTGTTTTACTATAGGTTTTGCTGGAGAAGGACTGCAGAAAGGTTTTGAACATTTTCTGCAGCAAAACATGCAGCAAAACCGCAGTAAAAACCACAGCATGCGCACAGGGCCTTAGACCGTGAATTGCAGAGTGACAGCGCGCCAGTAAAAGTGCCAGTAGTGCAAAAACAGTCCCGTCAAGGGTGACACACGTTTTGTGTATTTAAATCAGTACACTCCTTCAGACAGAAAGTCTACTTTATTATTTGTAAGCAGATATATTTTCTTTGCAATATTTAAAAAACATTTTTTTACTTGCCTTGAGGATTATCCTGGCTACGCGTGGCCATTTGTAATTAACAATCATTCCAATAGCAACTGGAACAACAAGACTAACTAAAGCAATACCTGCAACAAATGACATGGTTAATGTCTTAAATGACATATTTGTCTGTAAAATATTACAGCCACTGAAAATAAAAATAAGTAATAATAATAATGTACAGGTTGTCCAATAGTGAAAAATCCAAAATGAAAGGTTTGTTCCATGACGTTTATATTGATGACCTGTCTTTTTTGACACCTATAACCTCCATTGATGAGCAGTTCTCAGTGCCAATGGCAGCTGGATGTTTGCAGTTATGGAGCTGAACAGCACAGCCCTGTAAACTGTCCAATGGTTACTGTCAGCTTCTGACAAACCACTATTATTCATTTGTTGCAAATTACTAGTGAAGGAGGTGAAAGAATGAAAAACTAGTAGATGGAATTGTGCGATGAGCCTTTTGGCCACACCAAGTGTGTAATGAGCATGTATGGAAAACTTCACTTTCTGCAGAACAGAGACAGCGAACACCTAATATTAGAGATGGGTGAACTCGCAGATGTTCGGGTTTGGCGGGTCCATCTGGACACACACTCCAACGCGCTTTTCACAACCGCATCCTCAGGGAGTGACATGGAGGGGAGCAGTGAGCTCTGACGTGTCTCTGATTTCCGGTCAGGTGTGCAATCATGGCGGCGCCCTGTAGCAAGGTATCAGACTATTGATTAGTGCAATATGCGATTTCCTGACATAAAAAGGAGCTCACTGCTCCCCTCCATGTCACTCCCTGAGGAAGCGATTGTGAAACGTGCGTTGCAGTGTGTGGCGGGGGAGCAGTGTCATACTCAGTACACCATGGCATTAGGTTTGTTTACATGATGATATAATGGGGCAGTTTTCACTGATGATGCTATATACAAATTGTTGATTATTATGAATGGCTTAATGATAATTATGGGTGCATCATCTGTAAAGTGCCTTAATACTAATATATATTGAATTTGATATTTATTATCACTAGTATAGAGGTGAAAAATTCCCCATTTATGGTTGAGTGTTAATTCTATGGTTGCAGAGTATGACCTGCTTTCCATGCCTACAGTGGTTTTAATATTTTAATTTTGCCTATTGTGGTTTATGTTTTTATCTGTCATCAATAAAGACAATTAATACATTAAATAAATTAATTAATACATATTTTGATAAGGTTTGTTGTATTTATTGGGATATCATGTTTGGTTGATTTTTGAGGTATATCCTAATAGCTTTTTGGATATAAGTGAATTTTGGTACTTTCTTCTAATTTTTGGGTTACAGTTATACTTATACTGACTCTCCAGCGTAGCTGTCCCACTTCTTCTGGGTCTGCTCATTAGCTTTCATGCATATTCACTGCTTCCTCCGCCCACCCTCTGTGACAGCGTCTGTGATTGGCTGCAGTCAGACTGCCGGAGTGCCGGTGTCTGTGATTGGTTGTGAAGTGTAAAAATAAATAATTGGAAAAAAAAGACATAGGCTCCCCCCGTATATTGATACTCAGCACAGATAAAGCAGACATCTACAGGCTGCAGACAATAGCTGTGCGCGTAATCTTGGCTGTGTATCAAAATAAGAAGAACCCCATGTGGCTTTTTTAAATTATTTAAATAATTTTTTTAAAAAGTGTGCGCCCCCCCCAATTTTGATACCCAGCCAAGGTAAAGCGGACAACTTGTTGCTGGTATTCTCAGATTAAGGAGGCCCATGGTTATTGGCCCCTCCCATCTCAGCCTAAAAAATGGCAGCCCAGAGCTGCCCAAAATAGTTGCATCCATTAGATGTATCATTGAGATCTACTGGCAAAAAACCTTTGCCAGTAGATGCGGATTTGGTGCAGGAAATTTGTGTATAAATTCCAGCACCAAACCTGTATCTCCTGGCAGAAAACCCATGGTTTTGATGCTGTTTTGGTGCAGTTTTCTATCAGGAGAAACTTGCAGAAACCTGGTGTAGATATATTATTATTATTTATTATTATAGCGCCATTTATTCTATGGCGCTTTACAAGTGAAAGAGGGTATACGTACAACAATCATTAACAATACAAAACAGACTGGTATAGAAGGAGAGAGGACCCTGCCCGCGAGGGCTCACAGTCTACAGGCTGCAATATCGGTACCGATATCGCTAGCGAGCGTACCCGCCCCCGTCGGTTGTGCGACACGGGCAAATCGGTGTCCGTGGCGCACAATATCGCTAACACCCGTCACACGGACTTACCTTCCCTGCGACGTTGCTCTGGCTGGGCGAACCGCCTCCTTTTTAAGGGGTCGGTTCGTGCGGCGTCACAGCGACGTCACACGGCAGCCATCCAATAGCAGAGGAGCGGCAGAGATGAGGGGCCGGAACATGCCTCCCACCTCCTTCCTTGCTCATTGCCGGTGCAGCATCAATGATATTTTGAAAAGGAGCGACGTATCAACGAGCAACGATTTTTAACGTTTTTGCGTTCGTTGATTGTCGCTCCTTGGTGTGACACGTTGCAATGTCGCTAACGGCAACGGATGTGCGTCACTAACGACGTGACCCCGACGATATATCGTTAGCGATGTCGCAGCGTGTAAAGCACCCTTAAGACTGCATCTCCTGGTAGAAAGCCACACCTAAACTGCATTTTTTTGCCAAGAGATACAGATTTGGTGCTTAAATTTATACACCAAATTCCTGCACTAAATCTGCATTTCCTGGCAAAAAAATGCATTTTTTGCCTTCTCTAAGTTTTTCTAGGGACATTTTCTTTTTTCCCTGTGTGTTGCTGCCTACTTATGCTCGGACAGCATAGTGCTGGGGAAATAGTACATTTTCCTAGAGACAAATTTCTGGTAATGCCCAACTGAACTTACTAATTATAACTTGTACTTTGCAACCTAATATCACCACAATGGAGATGAGAAATTAGAAAATGAAAAACTATGTTTTATCCACCTCTGAAGACACTATTCAGTTATGTGGCCAGTTTAACATGCTAAAATTTGGGAAGGGTCCTCTTTAACAATCAAATAATTTTGTGGATAAACAGTTGTTTCTTCTACAAAATCTTTTCGCTTATTGTATTAAATACATGGTTTTGTTATGATGACTTTGGTATAGTGGGGAACGGGGGCTCCTAAGCTGTCCATCGAGCTAGGGGGCCTTATGCTTATTCTCAGGGATATTCGTAAAGGTGGAGAGGCCTCAGTTTCCTTCCTGACCCTGCTCATGACCAGTCCTGATCTAATTCCCCCACCTGCTCGCCAAGGGAGGGACAGAAGAGGAGTGTGTTAAAAAAACACAGAAAAAGACAGACAAGAGAAAAATTAAAACTCTTTCATGCAGCACACACACACACACACACACACACACACACATACACGATAAGAAAAGAGGAGATTCAGGAGGAAAACAACAGCTTAAATAGGAGGGGAGCAGATATGGTAGGCCTCCACACAAAATCTGATTAAGGCCCGTTTCACACGTCAGTGAAAAACACTGACGTTTTTCACTGGCGTGTAAAACACGCACATGTCCCTCCGTGTGCCTTGAATTACGGCACACGTGGGTTGTCTAAGTGCAATCTGGGCTCCGTTCTCCGTGGCCCGTGATTGCACTTAGAGATTAACTCACCTGTGCCCGCTCCCGCTCTCCATGGTGCTGAACGCTGCCGCGGTGCAGCATCCGGCCGGCGCTGACCCCCGCAGCAGCTGCTTCCGGGTCGGCTGTGTCGTGCATCATGAATATGCGCGACAGTAATCAGCCGGCTTAGAAGCAGCAGGGAGGACGGGCTGCAGAGGACATCGCTGGAGCCGGGTGAGTAAAAATGATTTTTATTTTAAAAGCATGTTTTTTTCTGTCACGTGTTTCACGGATCACACCACTGCGTGGTCCGTGGGACATCAGTGATGCCAGAAAAAAATGGACATGTCTCCGTGCGGCAATCACGGACTCGCGGAGACACGGAGACACGTGCAGTGAAAAATCACTGATGTGTGAGCAGACCCATTCATTGTAATGGGTCTGCGTATGTCAGTGATTCTGGTCCGTTTAAAAAAAAAGCACAAACGTACCAGAATCACTGACGTGTGAAAGGGGCCTAAAGGAGCAAGCAAACTAGCACAGATTAACTCTTGCTAGCCTGCCTATGAATCAGCACAAATCAAGTTGATACCTGAGTCTGTCTGTGTTGAAAACAGACACTGGAGAAACCATCGGGTGGAGTGTCATAATCTGTAACTTGAACAGAGTCAAATGCTTCCATGACAGTTGGAGAAAATTGAGCAAAACTCAGGCTTTGCTTGAGAAACAAATGTTTTTCAAATAAAATCAAGTACTTGCTTTATGGGCAATTTGAAAACCACACAAGCTACAGGTCACATCGCTATTGGCTGCTTCATTTAGCCTTAAGCGGGCTTTACACGCTACGATATCGTTAACGCATTATCGTCGGGGTCACGGTGTTTGAGACGCACATCCGGCGACATTAACGACATCGCAGCATGTGACATGTACGAGCGACCTTAGTTGATCGCAAAAGTGGCCAAAATCGTTCGCCACGGAAAGGTCGTCCTGAATAAAAAAATCGTTAATTGCTTATTAGCGATGTTGTTCGTCGTTCCTGCGGCACCACACATCGCTATGTGTGACACCGCAGGAGCGACGAACATCTCCTTACCTCCGTCCACTGGCAATGCGGAAGGAAGGAGGTGGGCGGGATATTACGTCCCGCTCATCTCCGCCCCTCCGCTTCTATTGGCCAGTCGCTTAGTGACACCGCAGTGACGTCGCTATGATGCCAAATGCACCACCCCTTGAGGGAGGTATTGTTCGGCGGTCATAGTGACGTCGCTGCACATTTATATGCATGTAACGCTGCTGTAGCAATAATGTTCACTACGGCAGTGATCACACAATATCGCACGTACGACGGGGGCGGGTGCTATCGCGCTCGACATCGCTAGCCGATGCTAGCGATGTCGCAGCGTGTAAAGCCCACTTTACTCATTGATTTTCATAATATTCAGAATAGAGCAGTGGGCAAACACTGACAGCGAAGGGCCCCTCTGCAGGTCTTGTGTTTGGCCCCATACCAAACTCGACTTAGGCTATGTGCACACTTTGCGTTTTCACCTGCGTTTCTGTAGCATTTTGATCTGTAGCGTTTTCATGCCAAAAGGCATGCGTTTTGATTTTCCATAATAGTCTATGGAAAATGGTGATTTCCTGACCGCACTTTGCGTTTCAAAACGCTGCGTTTAATTTGCATAATTTGTGGCAAAAACCATGCATTCAAAGAAGCAGCATATCAATTGTTTTTGCCATTTCTGCAGCGTTTTGCTAACATTGAAGTCAATGAGAAGTAGCAAAAAGCAACAAACATCAAAGTTCCAGCGTTTTACCTGCTTTTTAGCTGCAGAAACACTGCGTTTTAGATTACCAAAACGCATGCTTTTCTGACATTAAAATAATGGAATAATATGTCCCTTTACACACACACATAGTCCGACAATTAAATTAATGATAAATATAAAATTATTGCTATTTTACCGCTAAATAGTATAAAACCGCTATAATTATATGAAATAACTATTTTCTTTATTATTTCAATAAATATGAGTTCCTTTTTTTCCCTTTTTTCATTGTGTTTGACTGTTCTAACTTTGTTTAGCAGTGTCTTTATGTTCAAAACGCATCTGTCAAAACGCAATGGAAAAGCATGTAAAAAGCGCTATAAACGCGGCAAAAACGCGGTAAATACGCATGCGTTTTTAGCGCTATTTTGTGGTCAAAAGCAACTTTTGCAAAATCAATTACTGCCAGAGGGTGCGTTTTGAACTGCAAGTAGGACGTTGCAAAGTGCGGACATAGCCTTAAGCCCGCTACACACGCTTCAATATATCTCACAATCCGTCGTTGGGGTCAAGTTGTAAGTGACGCACATCCGGCATCGTTTGTGAGGTATCTGCGTGTGACATCTACGTGCGATCAGGATTGAACGCAAAACCGTTGATCACAAACACATTGTATCTTTGTCTAGAATTGAGCGTTTTGTTGCACGAACCTAGTCAATTGTAACGTGTGACATTCCTCATACAATTTTGGTGTCTGAGGCTATGTGCGCAGGTGTGCGCTCTGCACCGCAGCTTAAAAAAGGTCCACTTCAGAGCGCATCTGAAAAGCTGCGTTCTGAAGCGCCTCACAATGTCTGTCATTCACTAATCTCTGTCAGTCGGTCACTATCTCTGTCCCTCACTCTCTGTCCATGTCAGTCTATCCTCCTCTCTCATATACTCACCGATCCCCGATCCCCGGCGCTGCACGGCGTTCACACTGCTGCGGCGGCTTTTACTATTTTGAAAAAGCCGGCCGCCCATTAAACAATCTCGTATTCCCTGCTTTCCCCGCCCACCGGCGCCTATGATTGGTTACAGTGAGACACGCTCCCACTCTGAGTGACAGGTGTCACACTGCACCCAATCACAGCAGCCGGTGGGCGTGTCTATACTGTGTAGTGAAACAAATAATTAAATAATTAAAAAAAATGGCGTGCGGTCCCCCCAATTTTAAAACCAGCCAGATAAAGCCATACGGCTGAAGGCTGGTATTCTCAGGATGGGGAGCTCCACGTTATGGGGAGCCCCCCAGCCTAACAATATCAGCCAACAGCCGCCCAGAATTGCCGCATACATTAGATGCGACAGTTCTGGGACTCTACCCGGCTCTTCCCGATTTGCCCTGGTGCGTTGGCAAATCGGGGTAATAAGGAGTTATTGGCAGCCCATAGCTGCCACTAAATCCTAGATTAATCATGTCAGGCGTCTATGAGATACCTTCCATGATTAATCTGTAAATTACAGTAAATAAACACACACACCCGAAAAAGCCTTTATTAGAAATAAAAAACACTAACATATACCCTGGTTAACCACTTTAATCAGCCCCAAAAAGCCCTCCATGTCCGGCGTAATCCAGGATGGTCCAGCGTTGCATCCAGCGCTGCTACATGGAGGTGACCGGAGCTGCAGCAGACACAGCCGCTCCGGTCACCTCCACACAGCAACTGAAGACAGCCGTGCGATCAGCTGAGCTGTCACTGAGGTTACCCGCTATCACTGGATACAGCGGTGGCCGCGGGTAACCTCAGTGACAGCTCAGCTGATTGCGCTACTCACCTCAGTTGCTGCGTGGAGGTGAGAGGAGCGGCGGTGAGTAGCGCGATCAGCTGAGCTGTCACTGAGGTTACCCGTGGCCACTGCTGGATCCAGTGACAGCGGGTAACCTCAGTGACAGCTCAGCTGATCGCACGGCTGTCTTCAGTTGCTGTGTGGAGGTGACAGGAGCGGCGGTGTCTGCTGCAGCTCCGGTCACCTCCATGCAGCAGCGATGGATGCGACGCTGGAGCATCCTGGATTCCGCCGGACATGGAGGGCTTTTTGGGGCTGATTAAAGTGGTTAACCAGGGTATATGTTAGTGTTTTTTATTTCTAATAAAAGCTTTTTCGGGCGTGTGTGTTTATTTACTGTAATTTACAGATTAATCATGGAAGGTATCTCATAGACGCCTGACATGATTAATCTAGGATTTAGTGGCAGCTATGGGCTGCCAATAACTCCTTATTACCCCGATTTGCCAACGCACCAGGGCAAATCGGGAAGAGCCGGGTACAGTGCCAGAACTGTCGCATCTAATGTATGCGGCAATTCTGGGCGGCTGTTGGCTGATATTGTTAGGCTGGGGGGCTCCCCATAACGTGGAGCTCCCCATCCTGAGAATACCAGCCTTCAGCCGTATGGCTTTATCTGGCTGGTTTTAAAATTGGGGGGGACCGCACGCCGTTTTTTTTAATTATTTAATTATTTATTTCACTACACAGTATAGACACGCCCACCGGCTGCTGTGATTGGGTGCAGTGTGACACCTGTCACTCAGCGTGGGGGCGTGTCTCACTGTAACCAATCATAGGCGCCGGTGGGCGGGGAAAGCAGGGAATACGAGATTGTTTAATGGGCGGCCGGCTTTTTCAAAATAGTAAAAGCCGCCGCAGCAGTGTGAATGCTGTGCAGCGCCGGGTATCGGGGATCGGGGATCAGTGAGTATGAGAGAGGGCTGCTAACTTCAGTCACTCGGGGGATTAGCGGTCACCGGTGAGCCCTTCACAGGTGACCGCTAATCAGGATGCGACACAGATAGAGCCGCAGCATGACAATGAAGTCGGGTGAAGTTCACCCGAGTTCATTCTGACAGTGCGGCTCTGTCTGTGTCTGCTGTCATCTGCCATTCAGCTCTGCTACATGGCTGTCTGTGTCTGCTGTCAGCGGCCATGTAGCAGAGCTGAATGGCAGATGACATAGTAAAAACGCATCCCTACACATTACGCACGCTTGTCAAGTCAATAAATAAAAAAAAAAGGTGCCCAATGCATACGTCACAGAACACATGATCTAAAGGATCGCACATAAAATTGATCAATTTAACATAGACTACTAACGCTCGTGTGACAGCAAATGAACGACCTACGTGCAATCTCATAAGATCCCATATGCAACCTGGGCGTGTCACATCGCAAATGCGATTGTACAACTAATTGCAACGTGTAAAGCAGGCTTTAGACTCCGTCCATGTAATCAAATGCACATATACATGCATATTCACTATAGGCATAATATGATAAAATAGGCACATGCTAATACTTAGTACTCACGTATTAGCACATTACATTACAGTTACACATGCGGTATTTCTACCCCTGAGGCCCCCTTCACATATCCGTGTTTCCGGTACATGTGATGTACATTTCCACAAGTATTGGAGACACAGACACACGTAGACCCATTAAAGTCAATGGGTTTGTTCACACTTCTGTGTTTTGACATGGACTGTGTGTGTCCATGTGGAGCACACGAGTGACCATGTGCTCCTCATGGTGACATGTCCATTTTTGGCCAGCACACTGTCACACTAAAGCTGGGTTCACACATAGCGACAGCGACAATGACGTCGCTGTTACGTCACCATTTTCTGTGACGTAACAGCGACCTTGTAAGTCGCTGTTATGATCGCTGCTTAGCTGTCAAACACAGCAGAAGCAGCAGCGATCATAACGACACGCGTCGCTGTGCTACATGTGCAGAGAGCAGGGAGCCGCGCACACTGCTTAGCGCTGACTCCTTGCACTCCTAGCTACAGTACACATTGGGTTAACTACCCGATGTGTACTGCAGCTACATGTGCAGAGAGCAGGGAGCCGGCACTGGCAGCAAGAGCGGCGGACGCTGGTAACGAAGGTAAATATCGGGTAACCAGGGAAAGGTCTTCCCTTGGTTACCCAATGTTTACCGTGGTTACAGCTTACTGCAGCTGCCAGACACCGGCTCCTGCTCCCTGCTCGCTTCATTTTGTCGCTCTCTCGCTGTCCCACACAGCGATGTTTGCATCACAGCAGGAGAGCGACGACCAAAAAGTGAAGCTGGACATTCAGCAACGACCGGCGACCTCACAGCAGGGTCCAGGTCATTGCTGGATGTCACACACAGCGACAGTGACGGGACGTCGCTGCAACGTCACAGAAAATGGTGACGTAGCAGTGACGTCGTTGTCGTCATCGTCGCTTTGTGTGACACCACCCTAACCGCACACTGATGTGATCTGCGTGACATATATCAGAGGACACCTCACTGAAATTATCTGGATTTTTATAGTTCCCTGTCTCCAGTGCTGCTGTGTCTGGTGCTGCTGTTGCTTACGGGTCTTGCTCATTATGCCTCATGAATATTCACTGCACTGCCTGTTCACCCAGAAGTAAGTGTGACAATAGCGCCAGAGACAGCAATGCCAGAGACAGGTAAGTATACAACTTTATGCTGTCTGTGTGCTAACCGGATGTCACACACATAGCACACGGACAGCACACTGATGACACACTGATACATGGATGGCCCACGGAACTCCACAATAAAGCGTTCAAAACATTTGTTTTTTATACGAACGTGTAAAGGGGGCCTAACATGGAGCACCAAACTTTGCTACAGTTCTTTAATGAAAATACAGTGTAATTTTTTACTACTCTGCTGTCAATCATGCCTGAGGCTTCTTAAAGGTAAGGTGTTGCTTTTTTATTTCTGTTTTAATAATAGTGATTATGAAATCAAGTATTTATAATATAAAATTAAATTCACTGTTTATTTAGTTTTTTTAATTCTAGTTTTACTGAAACACTGGTGGGGGCTGCCATCTTGGATTTGCTGTGGATAACGACAGGTAGGGTATGTGCGCACGTTGCTTTTTACCTGCTTTTTACCTGCTTTTTTGCTGCTTTTTCAACTGCAGCGTTTAATGCCAAAATGGTTGTGTTCTGCTTTTCAAGCAAAGTCTATGGGAATTTGGGTTTCTTGTCCGCACTTTGCAGTTCAAACTGCAGCCTTCTTGTTGCAGAACTTTGGTCAAAAACTCAGCTTTGCAGTGCAAAACCCAAATGGCAAAAACAATTGACATGTTGCTTCTTTGAAAAGCTGAGTTTTTGACCAAAGTTCTGCCACAAAAAGGCAGCATTTTGAACAACATAGTGTGAACAAGAAACCCAAATTCCCATAGACTTTGCTTGAATAGAAGAACACATCCATTTTGGCATTAAACAGCGCAGAAGAAAAAGCAGCAAAAAAGCAGGTAAAGAGCAGGTAAAAAGCAACGTGCGCACATACCCTTACTCACTTCAAATACGGCAGCACCCTCGGCATAGAAGACAGTTGTCGGGCTTCGACCCCTATACTTAACACAGAGACAGTTTCTGCTGTGAACTGGACAAGCTCCCTGGGCTGTCCAGGTCACAGCAGAGGAAAGAGATCACCGCCATCTTTGTGGAGCTCACAGTGTATGCTGTGTGCTGCACTTTCCCCCTGTCATCCGTGTGGGTTGTGTGAGTACCGGCACCGGGCCGCCACCGCGGCCCTAGCCCCCGTCGCCCTCCCCGCCACCGCCCCTCCTCCCCGCCTCGCTCTCCCTACCCCACCGCCTATGCAGCTGTCCTCAGTGACACTTTAGACATTAGGATCACTTTGCGGTCACCATTAATATTCCCTTATCCTTTTGGAAACACCCAGATTGGGAGGGGGAGCTGTGACATCACACACAGGAGAGCAGATTCCGCTCACTTTTACTGCAGCTGTAATGTGAGGTAGTTGTACAGTAGTTCTACAGTAGGATTACAGCAGCTGCTCCCCCTAGTGTTTAAGAGTGGAAAATATCAAACTTTTACATTTTTTTTTATATTTTGCTCAATTAAAAAAAATAATAATATTTAAACAAAACATTAAAATATTAATACTTTACATTTTTTCAGTTATTGAATTTTTTTTGAGGAAACCTTCCCTTTAAAGCAGACATGCACAACTTCTAAGGAGGCAATGGAAACAATGTGCGATGTTTCCTTTTGTAGCATTAGCAAAAGTGTAATTTTTGTAATATCCTAATAAATTCTCTATTAGCATTTTTGCCTAGGTAATTAATTATATCTGATATTACATTGTGTAATGCACACTACTTACCAATACTGTCATAAGGAATA